>NC_041390.1:573109900-573112288 GCF_002162155.2 Triticum dicoccoides | reverse complement strand
ATGACCCTCGGGCTCCGGAAACCCAAGGGAAAAGAGGCTAGGTGGCAAATGGTAAAACCAAGGTTGGGCATTGCTGGAGGAGTTTTATTCAAGGCAAACTGTCAAGGGGTTCTCATTATAACCCAACTGTGTAAGGAACGCAAAATCAAGGAACATAACACCGGTATGACGGAAACTAGGGCGGCAAGAGTGGAACAAAACACCAGGCATAAGGCCAAGCCTTCCACCCTTTACCAAGTATATAGATGCATTAAAAGAGACAAGATATATATAATGATATCCCAACAATAAACATGTTCCAACAAGGAACAAACTCCAATCTTCACCTGCAACTAGCAACGCTATAAGAGGGGCTGAGCAAAGCGGTAACATAGCCAATCAACGGTTTGCTAGGACAATGTGGGTTAGTGGTTTGACATGGCAATATGGGAGGCATGATAAGAAAGTGGTAGGTATCATAGCATAGGCATAGCAAAAGAGCGAGCATCTAGGGAGCAAAGATAGAAGTGATTTCGAGGGTATGGTCATCTTGCCTGCAAAGTTCTCCGAGTTGACGTTAGCTTGATCCTCGTAAACGTACTCAACGGGCTCCTTGATCACGTACTCGTCTCCCGGCTCTACCCAAGAAAGAACAACAAGCAAAGGGAGAACAATCAACCACGTGCAATGCGCAAACAACATGATGCAAAACATGGCATGATATGCGGGATGTGGTATGCGATGCATATGCATGCTTCGGAAAGGAATGATTGAACCTGGCCTCAACTTGGAAATCTAAGAATGCCACTAGAAAGAGGAGTTGATTTCGGTCGAAATCGATATAAAGATCACCGGAATCGGATGCACGGTTTGCAAATGGCAAGCAAAACAAATATGGCACCGATCTGTGATTAATAGCACGAGACCATCTAAATGCATCAAGAACAACAAGCTACTGCACCCTAACATAGCAACAAAATACATGGTAGGGATCCACTCAAGATGCTTGACAAAAGATGAACACTGAGCTACGGCTAATTCACTCAATAGCAGGTTCAAACAAGCATGTCAAAAGTGCAAAAGATAACAAGTTTCACACTTAGTGAAAATAACACCTACTCAGGAATTTAACATCAGGAAGCAATGTTTAGAGCAAGGTAACAACATGCTACAGGAACATTTCATGGCAAAGCAAGGCATGGCATGAAGCTACTCGAAGCATACAACAAAAGTCCCTTACTGTCTGTAAGCCAAAAGGGATCATAAAATAAAATGGCAACCATGTGAACATAGCAATTATCGTTAACAGATTCAGACTTAGCAGAAAACTGGAACATGGTAAAACAGATATTAAGTAGGCATGTTTACGAGCTCGATGCACTCACCATAAAGCATTGCATGATAAACTAAACATACAACCAGCAAGTAGACATGGCATAGAAGCTAAACGTGGCAAGAACAACAACATAGCATATGCATGGATCAACTACACCAAGCTCGGCAAGAATGCTTAACACGTAAACATTCTGCCAGGAACATTTTATAGCAAAAGTAGAGCTCGATTGAGTCAAGCTAGGGTGATCTATAATTGCAAACAAAGACATGGATGGATAGAGCACCACAATATCTACAAAACATCCTTACTAATCATGCTCAAAAGAGGCATGGGTCACTCTATAGCAACATGAATACATGGCATAAAAATATTGACAGGACAAAGACTTCGAATATTTCTAAGTCCCTGAAATCAGCAACATTACGAGGGCTACTTTGCATGCTTGTGCTAGTCACCACAGAGATCACAAAAATACATGGCATACACCCCTGTAAAGATGGCATGGCATACTTCAAAACTCATTTAGAGCTCAAGTTCATAGGAGGCACACATTGATCATGGCAAAAATGACAAATGATCAATTACTGATAAGAAACTGAAACTAACAGAAACTAGCACTCTTGCAACAACATTTAGGGCATCAAGATGAGCTCAAAAGAACATGATGCAATGAGATGAAATGAAGTACTCGTCGAGACGCACAAATTGATATGCTACACGCCCGAAACGGAGCCACAATTGCAGAGATATGATGCGACGAAATATGCATAAAATAACTAGGAGAGGGAGAAAGTCAACCCCGGCTAGGGTTTACTGTAGCGCGGATCCAGATCCGGATCGGCCTGGCATGGACTTCGAGGTTCGTCGCCGGAGATGTCGCCGGAAATGGAGGTAGTGGTGGCCGGAACTCGATCTTGCCGGAGAGGGGCGGATCCGGCCAGCGAAGGTCGGGGAGGAGGCCGGCCGGAGTCGGTGACGGCGCCGGCGTCCTCCGCGGCGAGGTCGGGTGGCGGGAGACGGCACCGCGGCGCGGGGCACGGCAGCCGGAGCAAGGCGGCGGCGCGCTCCGGCGA
>NC_041390.1:573100093-573109592 GCF_002162155.2 Triticum dicoccoides | reverse complement strand
GGCGGACCTCGGCGAGCGGGCGGACGAAGGTGGCGGGGCGAGGCACGATGGGCTCGAGGGGCCCGATCCGGGCTCGCCTGGGCTGGCGGTGGAGAGAGCTGCGGCTGGCCACGTGGCGCAGAGAGTGGCGGTGGGCGGTTGTCCGGCGCGGCCCGGACATTGTCCGGCGCGCGGAGAGGAAGGAGACTAGGTTAGGGGTGAAATGGATCTAGAATTTCGGGGGAGTGTCTAAATATATAGGTAGGAGGAGCTAGGAGGCTCCAAATTGAGCACGGTTTTTGGCCACGCGATCATGATCGAACGACCTAGATGATGGGGGTGTTTAGGTGGGTTTTGGGCCACTTTGGAGGGGTGTTGGGCTGCAACGCACATGAGGCCTTTTCGGTCCCTTGGTTAACCGTTGGAGTATCAAACGAAGTCCAAGTGGCATGAAACTTGATAGGCGGTCTACCGGTAGTAAACCAAGGCCGCTTGGAAAGTCTCGGTCCAATCCGAAAATGTTTAACACCCACACACGAAAAGAGGTAGAAAGGGACACCGGAGGACATAGGAGCGCCGGAATGCAAAACAGACAACGGGGAAAATGCTCGGATGCATGAGACGAACACGTATGCAAATGCAATGCACATGATGACATGATATGAGATGCATGACAAAGACAAAACAACACGAAGACAAAAACCCGACAACGAGGAAATAACATAACTTAATGCCGGAAATGGCAAGAGTTGGAATACAAATATGGCAAGTTACATACGGGTTGTTACAATGCCTCTTTAAACTGGACATGCATCATACTTGGTTGTGCATCATGCCATGTTTATGTGATGGTTGTTTACTATATTGCTTGCTTCTTTCCGGGTTGCTTCTCTTGTTAGCTTCGGTTTCGATCCGGAGTTGTGAGGATTCGTTCGACTTCGTCCGTTGTCTTCTTCATGGACTGGTTCTTCTTCCTTGCGGGATCCCAGGCAAGATGACCATACCCTCGAAATCACTTCTATCTTTGTTTGCTTGTTGTTCGCTCTATCGCTATGTCGCACTACCTACCACTTGTTATATCAAGCCTCCCATATTGCCATGTCAAGCCTCTAACCCACCTTCCTAGCAAACCGTTGTTTGGCTATGTTACCGCTTTTGCTTAGCCCCTCTTATAGCGTTGCTAGTTGCAGGTGAAGTTGAAGTTTGTTCCATGTTGGAACATGGATATGTTGGGATATCACAATATCTCTTATTTAATTTAATGCGTCTATATACTTGGTAAAGGGTGGAAGGCTCGGCCTTATGCCTGGTGTTTTGTTCCACTCTTGCCGCCCTAGTTTCTATCATACCGGTGTTATGTTCCTTGATTTTGTGTTCCTTACACGGTTGGGTGTTATGGGAACCCCTTGACAGTTCGCTTTGCATAAAACTCCTCCAGCAAGGCCCAACCTTGGTTTTACATTTTCCTAACAACCTAAGCCTTTTTCCCTTGGGTTTCCGGACCCCGAGGGTCATCTTTATTTTAACCCCCCCGGGCCAGTGCTCCTTTGAGTGTTGGTCCAACATGTCAGTCGCTGGTGGCCACCAGGGGGAACTCTGGGCTGGCCTACCGGAAGCTTGGACAATCCGGTGTGCCCTGAGAACGAGATATGTGCATCTTCTATCGGGATTTGTCGGCACGTCCGGGCGGCTTTCCTGGTCTTGTTTTACCATTGTCGAAATGTCTTGTAACTGGGATTCCGAGTCTGATCGGGTCTTCCTGGGAGAAGGAATGTCCTTCGTTGACCGTGAGAGCTTGTGATGGGCTAAGTTGGGACACCCCTGCAGGGTATAAACTTTTGAAAGCCGTGCCCGCGGTTATGTGGCAGATGGGAATTTGTTAATATCCGGTTGTAGAGAACTTGATACTTGACTTAATTAAAATGCATCAACCGTGTGTGTAGCCATGATGGTCTCTTCTCGGCGGAGTCCGGGAAGTGAACACGGTCTTGTGTTATGCTTGAACGTAAGTAGTTTCAGGATCACTTCTTGATCATTTCTAGCTTGACGACCGTTGCGTTGCTTCTCTTCTCGCTCTTATTTGCGTATGTTAGCCACCATATATGCTTAGTGCTTGCTGCAACTCCACCTCATTACCCTATCCTACCCATAAGCTTAAATAGTCTTGATCTCGCGGGTGTGAGATTGCTGAGTCCTCGTGACTCACAGATACTTCCAAACAGTTGCAGGTGCTGATGATACCAGTGCAGGTGACGCAACTGAGCTCAAGTGGGAGCTCGATGAAGATCTTGATCGTTGTTTTGTTTCGTTTCCTGTTGATCAGTAGTGGAGCCCAGTTGGGACGACCAGGGATCTAGCATTTGGGGTTGTCTTCTTTATTTTGGTTCCATAGTCGGACCTTGATTGTATTCTGGATAATGTATGTTTAACTTGTATTTGTGTGAAGTGGCGATTGTAAGCCAACTCTTTATCCCTCCCTTATTCAGTACATGGGATCGTGTGAAGATTACCCCACTTGCAACTAAACCACCATGCGGTTATGCCTCTAAGTCATGCCTCGACACGTGGGAGATATAGCCGCATCGTGGGTGTTACATGAAGCTACCGGCGCAGGGCTTCACCTAAGCACTACGATGATATGACCGAGGTGGATTATGGTGGAGGTGGGCACCGCACACGGCTGGAAACAATCAACTTGTGTGTTCTAGGGTGCCCCCTGCCCCCATATATAAAGGAGCAACGGGGAGGCCGGCCAGCTCTAGGGCGCGCCAAGGAGGGGAGGAGTCCTCCTCCTAGTAGGTTTAGGAGGGGAAGGGGAAGGAAGGAAGGGAAAGGAAGAGGAGAAGGAAAGGGGGGCACCCCCCCTCCCTAGTCCAATTCGGACTCCCTATAGGGAGGGGGCGCGGTTGTCCCTTGTGGGCTGCCTCCCCTCTTCCCTATGGCCCATGAAGGCCCAACTTTCCTCGAGAGGGGGAGGGGGTCCGGTAACCCTCCGGCACTCTGGTTTTCTCCGAAATCACCCGGAACACTTCCGGTGTCGGAATATAGCCGTCCAATATATCAATATTTATGTCTCGACCATTTCGAGACTCCTCGTCATGTCCGTGATCATATCCGGGACTCTGAAATACCTTCGGTACATCAAAACACATAAACTCATAATACCGATCATCACCGAATGTTAAGCGTGCGGACCCTACGGGTTCGAGAACTATGTAGACATGACCGAGACACGTCTCCAGTCAATAACCAATAGCAGAACCTGGATGTTCATATTGGCTCCCACATATTCTACGAAGATCTTTATCGATCAAACCGCATAACGATATACGTTGTTCCCTTTTGTCATCGGTATGTTACTTGCCCGAGATTCGATCGTCGGTATCTCAATACCTGTCAGGACCCCGATTCCAAGTCACATCGATCTAGCCGGTAACACCTCATATCACTTTGCGGCCTCACGCACGGTATTCCACGGGTGTCGCCTTACCATGGCCCGGGACCGTTTGCGCCTTTTGGCTCACGTATATGATAGTGTTGCTAGCATCCATATGACAGAGAACCCGGGCCGACATGACTAGTCGTGAACCCAAAGCGGCACAGACCTATGGAGACAGGCATACATGAATCACATCGAGCATGTCGGTCATCAGCGGGTGATTCCGGGTTGTAGCACTGGGCTAACAGGACTCCGGATATCACCGCGTGACATTTCCCCGAAGGGACAGACATAGGAACGAAGTGAAACACATGCCGGCCAGTCAAGTGTCCTGAGCAGTAGTGCTGGGCTAGCAGGACTCTAGTGAACGGGGCTGTAGCGGACTACTATGGCTCGAGGAACACTAGACTACATTTCCCCATAAGAAAGGCTGCCAAGGATAAACAACTAGGTTGTCGGATCCCACTCGTACCAAGCATTTCAATCATACACACAATATGCCCGATATGAGTACATACAACATGGCATCACAACAAAACTCTACAACTCACCTTTATTTAAAGGCTCCAGGGAGCCATACATATCACGTTCATACAGATAGGGGTCACATGACCCGACACTCAAGTCATACAATCATACAAGCACATGCGGAAGCAACTAGTCCGAGTACAGACTCTAGAAAGAAAGAAGGCTTCTCGAAGCCTGTCTATCTACATAGGGCCCTCCATGGCTGGGATCACCACCTAGGTGGCTAGTCACTCGTCGACATCAAGGTCTACATAAAACCCATCGGAGGGGGCGGTGTTGTCGTCTGAAAACAATAAATAAGCAAACATGAGTACAAGGTACTCAGCAAGTCTTACATCAGAACCTGATATACATGCTCATTCTCAAGAAGGTGGTGGGGTTATTGCAGCAAGCCAGCTTTAACTCTTGGCTAAGCTATCCAACGAAACTCCACTAGTAAAATAGTTTTCGCACACGAGTCCACTACTCACCAACACAATACTCCACCAGGGATCCTTCCTCGTTATCCTACGAGAGGGCCATCCTCGGTACGCACACTTATCTTGAGACTTTTAATAGTATCCATTTAACTTGTCTATGAACTGTATAGGCAACCAAGTAGTCCTTTACCGCGGACGCGGCTATTCGAATAGTTTTATACCCTGTAGGGGTGTACTTCTTCATACACGCTTTCACCACTTACCGCCGTTTACACGACATGTACTCGGCAACCTTCAAGCGAAAGCCCAGCGAGGGTGTCGGCCACGGCCTACCTAAACACTTAAGTCTCTAGTCCAGGTTTATCGCCTATCCAGGTTCCATCCGTAGGGAGTCCGGCCGAGGTTTCCACATACGGCCCCGAACGATGTGAACAGGGTCCCGAGATGCCAAACGGGTGCCCAGCATACCCGGCCACGGTGTATCTACTGCAACATAGCCCACCCCTAGGGTCAGCGCTACGCACGGCCACCAACACATAACCTACAAACACCAGAAACTATTTGCAACTCCTGGACAGAGTACTAGGGTGATTAAGAAGCCGAGAGGGTCCATTGGTTTCGGGCCCAATGTATGGTAGTAACTGCATCTTAAATCACACATACAGATCTTAGTTCTTATGGGCGGCCTCATTGAAACAACCCACCATGTACTCCTACATGGCCTCTCATCGATACCTTTACCAAAACATGTTCAACACATCCCTCATATTACCGACATAAACATATCACTCTAGCCCATCACTCAGATGAACCAGACCTGACACAACTCTAAGCATAGCAGGCATAGCAAGGTAGGAATCACATACATGGCTCAATCAACTCCTACACATGCTAGTGGGTGTCATCTAATTACTGTGGCAATGACAGGTCATGCAGAGGATAAGGGTTCAGCTACCGTAGCACACAGCAGTTTGAATCGCGTTGTCTTAATGCAGTAAACAAGAGCAGAAGCGAGAACATGGGTTTGTATCGGGATGATCAATGGGTTGCTTGCCTGTTGTAGTGGTAGTAGGGTACTGCCCTTCAGACGGATACTCGGGGTTATCCTCGGAGGCAGAACCTACCACGAAAGACACACCGAACATAATCAACACATGGCAATATGCAACAATATGATGCATGCTATGGCATGGCAAGATGAAAGTGTCTTGGCCTAATGCAAGTTAAAACATAAGGGGATGAACTCATTTGAATCAAAGATTCAATTATTAGATCATTAAACATGGCTTTATTAGTGCATTACCTTATTCTGCTTAAACAGCAAGGTTAACTTGTTTTGTCATGCATGAAACCATTACAGATGGATAGATTGAATTTTTCTGATCATTTTTCATATATAAATCTTTGCATTTGGAGCTATGGTTGATTTTCTATGATTTTTAGAAGTTTTGACTATTTTCTGGAATTTTCTATTAAAGAATAAACCCTGTAATTGAATTAATGCGTCAGCACTGCATCACTGTGACGTCAGCGGGTCAAAGGCGCCAGCCCAGGTCAAACCTGACTGGTGGGTGTAACACCCTCGATGCGACTATAGCTCCCACGTGTCGAGGCACGACTTAGAGACATAATCGCATTGAAGTCATATGTCGCAAGTTAGGCAATCTTCACAACATCCCATGTAATATGAATAATAAAGGGGAGATAACATAGTTGGCTTACACTCGCCACGTCACATTAAAGTACATAAATAACATCCATCATTCAAACACTCATGGCCCGACTACGGCGCCAAAATAGAAAAGAACCCAACATGCGACAAGGCCCCGAATCAAACCCCAACTAGGCACCACTACTGATCATCAGGAAAAGACACGTAGTAACGCTGAGAGTCTTCTCGAACTCCCACTTGAGCTCGTACTCGTCACCTGGAGCGGAATCACCTGGACCTGCATCTGGAGTTATAGTATCTGTGAGCCACAGGGACTTAGCAATCTCGCACCCTCGCGATCAAGACTATTTAAGCTTATACGAAGGGTAAGGCAAATATATGTGGAGCTGCAGCAAGCGACTAGCATATATGGTGGCTATCTTATTCGCAAAAGAGAGCGAGAAGAGGAGGCAAAGCGCGAGCGTGAAAAACTAGAGGAACAACCTGCGCAAGCATTACTCCAACACCGTGTCCCCTTCCCGGACTCTGCCGAGAAGAGGCTATCACGGTAACACACTCAGTTGATTCATTTTAATTAATTAAGGTTCATGTTATCTACAACCGGACATTAACAAATTCCCATCTGCCCATAACCGCGGGCACGGCTTTCGAAAGTTCAATCCCTGCAGGGGAGTCCCAACTTAGCCCATGACAAGCTCTCATGGTCAACGAAGGAATAGACCTCCTCCCAAGACATTCCGATCAGACTCGGTATCTCGGTAACTCAAGACACTTCGACAGGTTAAAACAAGACCAGCAACACCGCCCGAATGTGCCGACAAATCCTGATAGGAGCTGCACATATCTCTTTCTCAGGGCACACTCAGATTGTCTAAACTTCCGGTAGGCCAGCCCAGAGTTGCTCCTGGTAGCCACCGGCGGCTGACGGTTTGGACCAACACTCAGAGGAGCACTGGCCCGGGGGGGGGTTAAAATAAGATGACCCTTGAGTCTGCAGAACCCAAGGGAAAAAAAGGCTAGGTGGCAAATGGTAAAACCAAGGTTGGGCATTGCTGGAAAAGCTTTAATCAAGGCGAACTATCAAGGGGTTCCCATTATAACCCAACCGCGTAAGGAACGCAACAATCCGGGAACATAACACCGATATGACGAAAACTAGGGCGGCAAGAGTGGAACAAAACACTAGGCGAGAGGCCGAGCCTTCCACCCTTTACCAGGTATATAGATGCATTAAGATAACATAGCAATATAATGATATCCCAACAAGTAAATAAATGTTCCAACAAGGAACGGCCTCCAATCTTCACCTGCAACTAGCAACGCTATAGGAGGGGCTGAGCAAAGCGGTAACATAGCCAATCAATGGTTTTCTAGGACAATGGTGGGTTAGAGGTTTGACGTGGCAATTTAGGAGGCTTGCAAGCAAGTGGTAGGTATCGTAGCATTGGCATAGCAAAAGAGCGAGCAAACTAGCATAGCAAAGATAGTAGTGATTTCGAGGGTATGATCATCTTGCCTGCACAGTTGTCAGAGTTGACTGGATCCTCACAAGCAAACTCAACGGGCTCCTCGTTAGCAAACTCGTCTTCCGGCTCTACCCAAACAAGAAAAATAAGCAACAAAGACACAATCAACCATGTGCAAACTCAATCAACACGATGTAAAGATGATATGCTATGCGGGATGCGATGCGGGATGCCAAATGCAAGATATGACAGGAAATGCATGAATCTGGCCTCAACTTGGAAAACCAAGTGTGCCACTGGAAAGATGGGATGAAAACGCTTGAAAACGATATAAAGATCACCGGTATCGGAGTTACGGTTTGGAAATGGCAAGCATTTCAAAAATGACACAGGTCTGCGATTTACAGCAAGTAGGCATCTAAATGCAATGAGATGAACATGCTACAGCACCCAAACATGACAACAAAATGCATGGCAGGGATGTACACAAGATGCTTAACAAAAGTCTAGCAATGAGCTACGGCCAAATCATCCATTATGAGGTTCAAACAAGCATGGCAAAAACGCAAATGCAAAACAGATTCCAGACTTAATGAAATTAACACTTGTCTGAAATTTCAGATCGTGAAGCCCTCTTCGGAGCAACAAAACAACATGCTATAGGACCTGAATATGACAAGGAAAGACATGGCATGGAGCTACTCAACAAGCTTAACAAAAGTCCCTTAGTGACCTTGAGCCAAAAGGGATCACAAAATATACTAACAAGCACACGAACATAGCTAAAACACAATCAGTTTTCAGACTTAGTGAAAACTGAGACTTGCTGAAATATAACTCACGAAGGCGTGTAAACGAGGTCGATGCACTCACTACGGTGCAAGTCATGGAAAGGCAAGCATACATCCATTAATAAGGCACAAAATTCTAGCTAGACATGGCAAGAACAATGGCATAGCATGCACGGATCAACTACAATAGCATCGGCAAAATTGCAAACGAGTTGACGATCTGCCCAGATTCACCACGAAGCAAAAGTAGAGCTCGATTTACTCAAGCTAGGGTGATCCATAATTGCAAGTAAAGACATGGATGGATAGAGCATAACGTGATTAACAAAACTCCTTTATTGATCATCCTCAAAAGAGGCACGGATCACTAGGAAACAAGCTGAACATATGGCATCATGAACTAAATAATCCCAGACTTAGTGAAAACTACTAAGTCCCTGAAAACAGATTCACCGGGTGCCTCACTTCGCAAGCTTGCACAAGTCACCACACACATCACAAAAATGCATGGGTTGCACCTCTGTAAAGAAGACAAAATCCTTAACAAAACATATGAAGGACTCACAGGCATATCATGCACACAATAATCATGGCAAAAATGACAAAAGTCTAAGATGAACTAGCAGATCTGACAATTAACTCACGGAGCCTCCTTCTAACAGCATTTCGGGTATCAAGATGAACTCAAATGAAAATGATGCAATGGAATGAAATGATGTACTCTCTGTGATGAACATTTTGATATGCTATATGCATGAATCGGAGCTACTGATGCAAAGTTACGGGGCCACGAACATGGGCATATGAACTAAAATCCTGAGGACTTGGTGAAAAAAAACTACCCCGGATTAGGGTTTACCGTAGCAGATCTGGATCGGGGCACGTTCTTCGAGGTTGACCGGATCCTTGCCGGAGCTTCTCGCCGGAGGAGGAAAAGACGGCCGGGGCGGGGAAGAGGCGCGGCTGCCGGCGCCGTTGACCGCGGGTGGCGGCGAGGCGCGGTCCGGCGGCGGCCGGCGATGGCGGTGGCGAGGCGCGGGCGGCGGGGCGCGGCGGGCTCGCGGCGGCCGGCGCGGAGGGGCTGCCGGAGCGGGGCGGCTCCGGTGGCGGAGCCTCGCCGGCGTCGGAGGAGGAGGTCGGGCGTGGGCGGCGGATGAGGGAGCCGGGCGGCGGCGTGGGCCTCGGGGGCCGGCCACGGGCCTCCC
>NC_041390.1:573012853-573099427 GCF_002162155.2 Triticum dicoccoides | reverse complement strand
GGATGTGGGTGCACGCCCACGTGGCAGGCGGCGATAGGCGGCGGCGGATCCGGACACGTCGCGGACGTTGTCCGGCGGCGGCGGAGAGGGATTTTTTTAGGGTTTCGTGGGGGAGGAGATCTGAAAACGGAGGGGGTGTATTTATAGGCATAAGTGGAGCTAGGAGAGTCCAAATGAGGTGCGGTTTTTGGCCACGCGATCGTGATCGAACGCTCTAGGACATGGTGCAGAGTTTGGTGGGTTTTGGGACAAATTGGAGGGGTGTTGGGCTGCAACACACACGAGGCCTTTTCGGTCCCTCGGTTAACCGTTGGAGTATCAAACGAAGTCCAAATGACACGAAACTTGACAGGCGGTCTACCGGTAGTAAACCAAGGCCGCTTGGCAAGTCTCGGTCCAATCCGGAAATGTTTAATCCCCACACATGAAAGAAAGCTAGAAATGACCACCGGAGGAGAACGAAGCGCCGGAATGCAAAACAGACAACGGGGAAAATGCTCGAATGCATGAGATGAACACGTATGCAAATGCAATGCACATGATGACATGATATGATATGCATGACAACGATAACAACACATGGAGACAAAGACCCGAACCCGAGAAATAATACTTAACGCCGGAAATGGCAAGAGTTGGAGTACAAATAGGGAAAGTTACATCCGGGGTGTTAAAACACTACACCACTACGAAAAGATCTCGTACCGAGATCTAGGACTGAAAGAACACCGGGTACTCAGAACGGAGGTGATCCTCGCGTTCCCAGGTAGCTTCACGGTCGGAATGGTGAGACCACTTAACTTTGAGGAATTTGATTGACTTGTTGCGAGTCTTGCGTTCAGTCTCTTCAAGAATAGCAACTGGGTGCTCACGATAAGGGAGATCTTCTTGGAGCTCAATGTCCCCGAAGTTGACGGTGCGGTCAGGAGTCTTGAAGCACTTTCGAAGCTGATAGACATGGAACACATCATGAACATTTGCAAAGTTTGAAGGAAGCTCGAGTTGATAGGCGAGGTCGCCTCTCTTGCTGACAATCTTGAAAGGTCCCACGTATCTAGGGGCAAGCTTCCCTTTGATACCGAAGCGACGAGTACCTTTCATAGGAGAGACGCGGAGGTAAACATGATCTCCGATCTCAAAAGCCAAATCACGGTGCTTACTATCATAGTAGCTCTTCTGGCGGGATTGGGCTGCTTTGAGGTTATCACGAATGACTTTGCACATTTCTTCTGCTTCTGTGATTAAGTCATTACCCAGCAGCTGACGTTCACATGTTTCAGACCAGTTGAGAGGGGTACGTCACTTCCTGCCATACAGAATTTCAAAAGGGGCCTTGCCCGAACTTGCTTGAAAACTATTGTTGTAGGAGAATTCAGCATAAGGAAGACAATCCTCCCACTTCATGCCGAAGGAGATCACACAAGCCCTGAGCATATCTTCAAGAATCTGATTGACACGCTCGACTTGACCGCTTGTTTGAGGATGGAAAGCAGTGCTGAAGCGGATGTTAGTGCCCATGGCCTTCTGGAAAGAATCCCAAAACTTCGAGGTAAAGATGCTGCCACGGTCTGAAGAGATCACTTGAGGAATACCGTGCAGAGAGACAATGCGAGAGGTATAGAGTTCCGCCAATTGAGCTGCAGTGATCGACTCTTTGATAGGCAGAAAGTGAGCCACTTTGGTGAGTTTGTCGATGACAACGAATATAGCATCATTGCCACGCTTGGACTTTGGAAACCCAGTCACGAAGTCCATCTCAATGTGGTCAAACTTCCATTCTGGAATGGCAAAAGAGGTTGGAGGAGACCAGCTGGCCTTTGGTGTTCTGCCTTCACTCTTCTGCAGACATCACATTCATTCACGAATTGAGCGATCTCGCGCTTCATTCGAGTCCACCAATAAGCTTGCTTAAGGTCCTGATACATCTTCGTGCTCCCAGGGTGGATGGAGAGGAGAGAATTGTGAGCCTCGTTCATGATCACTTTACGGAGGTCACCTTTGGGCACAACAATACGATCCTCGAAGAAGAGAGTGTCCTTGTCATCAAGGCGGTAGCACTTGTACTTGGACTGACTCTTGGCAATCCCAATCTTCACCTTTTTCACCATAGCATCAAGAAGCTGAGCTTGGCAAATCTGGTCTTCTAAGGTAGGAGATGAAGGAAATATGCCCTAGAGGCAATAATAAAGTTATTATTTATTTCCTTATATCATGATAAATGTTTATTATTCATGCTAGAATTGTATTAACCAGAAACATAATGCATGTGTGAATACATAGACAAACAGAGTGTCACTAGTATGCCTCTACTTGACTAGCTCGTTAATCAAAGATGGTTATGTTTCCTAACCATAGACAAAAGAGTTGTTATTTGAGTAACGAGGTCACATCATTAGTTGAATGATCTGATTGACATGACCCATTCCATTAGCTTAGCACCTGATCGTTTAGTATGTTGCTATTGCTTTCTTCATGACTTATACATGTTCCTATAACTATGAGATTATGCAACTCCCGTTTGCCGGAGGAACACCTTGGGTGCTACCAAACGTCACAATGTAACTGGGTGATTATAAAGGAGCATTACAGGTGTCTCCAAAAATAGATGTTGGGTTGGCGTATTTCGAGATTAAGATTTGTCACTCCGATTGTCGGAGAGGTATCTCTGGGCCCTCTCGGTAATGCACATCACATAAGCCTTGCAAGCACTGCAACTAATATGTTAGTTGTGAGATGATGTATTACGGAATGAGTAAAGAGACTTGCCAGTAACGAGATTGAACTAGGTATTGGATACCGACGATCGAATCTCGGGCAAGTAACATACCGATGACAAAGGGAACAGCGTATGTTGTTATGCGGTCTGACCGATAAAGATCTTCGTAGAATATGTAGGAGCCAATATGGGCATCCAGGTCCCGCTATTGGTTATTGACCGGAGACGTGTCTCGGTCATGTCTACATTGTTCTCGAACCCGTAGGGTCCGCACGCTTAAGGTTACGATGACAGTTATATTATGAGTTTACATGTTTTGATGAACCGAAGGAGTTCGGAGTCCCGGATGAGATCGGGGACATGACGAGGAGTCTCGAAATGGTCGAGACGTAAAGATTCATATATTGGATGATATGGTTAGGCCAAGGGGTCAAGCCCATGAGGCTTTAGATCGGTGCAAAAAGGAGTTTTGCGGAGGCCAGGGGGCCAAACGCCGGAGACCCTGGCGTCTGGCCCTGGGCCAGACGCCGAGGCCCATGGCGTCTGGGCCAGACGCCAAGGATTGTGGCGTTTGGTCCTGGAGTCCGAGTGGGACTCTTGCCTTTCGGGCAAAACCGACTTTGAGGAGGCTTTTGCTCCAAGTTTCGACCCCGGGGCTCAACATATAAATAGAGGGGCAGGGCTAGCACCAAAGACACAACAAGTTGAGCCACGGGATCTATTCCTTAGCCGTGTGCGGTGCCCCCTGCCACCATATACCTCGATAATACTGTAGCGGAGTTTAGGCGAAGCCCTGCTGCTGTAGTTCATCAAGATCGTCGCCACGCCGTCGTGCTGACGGAACTCTTCCCCGACACTTTGTTGGATCGGAGTCCGGGGATCGTCATCGAGCTGAACGTGTGCTCGAACTCGGAGGTGTCGTAGTTTCGGTGCTTGATCGGTTGGATCGTGAAGACGTACGACTACTTCCTTTACGTCGTGTCATCGCTTCCGCAGTCAGTCTGCGTTGGGTACGTAGACAACACTCTCCCCTCGTTGCTATGCATCACATGATCTTGCGTGTGCGTAGGAAAATTTTTGAAATTACTAAGAAACCCAACAGTGGTATCAGAGCCTAGGTTACTTATGTTGATGTTATATGCACGAGTAGAACACAAGTGAGTTGTGGACGATACAAGTCATACTGCCTACCAGCATGTCATACTTTGGTTCGGCGGTATTGTTGGACGAGACGACCCGGACCAACCTTACGCGTACGCTTACGCGAGACCGGTTCCCTCGACGTGCTTTGCACATAGATGGCTTGCGGGCGACTGTCTCTCCAACTTTAGTTGAACCGAGTATGGCTACGCTCGGTCCTTGAGAAGGTTAAAACGGAGTCTATTTGACAAACTATCGTTGTGGTTTTGATGCGTAGGTGAGATTGGTTCTTACTTAAGCCCGTAGCAGCCACGTAAAACATGCAACAACAAAGTAGAGGACGTCTAACTTGTTTTTGCAGGGCATGTTGTGATGTGATATGGTCAAAGCATGATGCTGAATTTTATTGTATGAGATGATCATGTTTTGTAACCGAGTTATCGGCAACTGGCAGGAGCCATATGGTTGTCGCTTTATTGTATGCAATGCAATCGCGATGTAATGCTTTACTTTATTACTAAACGGTAGTGATAGTCGTGGAAGCATAAGATTGGCGAGACGACAATGATGCTACGATGGAGATCAAGGTGTCGCGCCGGTGACGATGGTGATCATGACGGTGCTTTGGAGATGGAGATCACAAGCACAAGATGATGATGGCCATATCATATCACTTATATTGATTGCATGTGATGTTTATCTTTTTATGCATCTTATCTTGCTTTGATTGACGGTAGCATTATAAGATGATCTCTCACTAAATTATCAAGAAGTGTTCTCCCTGAGTATGCACCGTTGCCAAAGTTCGTCGTGCCCAGACACCACGTGATGATCGGGTGTGATAAGCTCTACGTCCATCTACAACGGGTGCAAGCCAGTTTTGCACACGCAGAATACTCAGGTTAAACTTGACGAGCCTAGCATTTACAGATATGGCCTCGGAACACGGAGACCGAACGGTCGAGCATGAATCATATAGTAGATATGATCAACATAACGATGTTCACCATTGAAAACTACTCCATCTCACGTGATGATCGGTCATGGTTTAGTTGATTTGGATCACGTAATCACTTAGAGGATTAGAGGGATGTCTATCCTAAGTGGGAGTTCTTAAATTATATGATTAATTGAACTTAAATTTATCATGAACTTAGTCCTGGTAGTATTTTGCAAATTATGTTGTAAGATCAATAGCTTGCATTGTTGCTTTCATATGTTTATTTTGATATGTTCCTAGAGAAACTGTGTTCAAAGATGTTAGTAGCAATGATGCGGATTGGATCCGTGATCTGAGGTTTATCCTCATTGCTGCGCAGAAGAATTATGTCCTTGATGCACCGCTAGGTGACAGACATATTGCAGGAGCAGATGCAGACGTTATGAACGTTTGGCTAGCTCAATATGATGACTACTTGATAGTTTAGTGCACCATACTTAATGGCTTAGAATCGGGACTTCAAGGACGTTTTGAACGTCATGGACCATATGAGATCTTCCAGAAATTGAAGTTGATATTTCAAGCAAATACCCGAGTTGAGAGATATGAAGTCTCCAACAAGTTCTATAGCTAAAAGATGGAGGAGAATCGCTCAACTAGTGAGCATGTGCTCAGATTGTCTGGGTACTTCAATCGCTTGAATCAAGTGGGAGTTAATCTTCCAGATAAGATAGTGATTGACAGAATTCTCTAGTCACCATCACCAAGTTAGTAGAACTTCGTGATGAACTATAGTATGCAAGGGATGACGAAAACGATTCCCGAGCTCTTCGTGATGTTGAAATCGACGAAGGTAGAAATCAAAAAAGAGCATCAAGTGTTGATGATTGACAAGACCACTAGTTTCAAGAAAAAGGGAAAGAAAGGGAACTTCAAGTGGAAAGACAAGCAAGTTGTCACTCCTGCGAAGAAGCCCAAAGCTGGACCATAGCCTGAAACTAAGTGCTTACACTGCAAAGGAAATAGTCACTGGAAGCGGAAATGCCCTGAATATTTGGTAGATAAGAAGGATGGCAAAGTGAACAAGGGTATATTTGATATACAGGTTATTAATGTGTGCCTTGCTAGTGTTTATAGTAGCCCCTGAGTATTTGATACTTGTTCGGTTGCTAAGATTAGTAACTCGAAACAGGAGTTACAGAATAAACAAAGACTAGTTGAAGGGGAAGTGACGATGAGTGTTGGAAGTAGTTCCAAGATTGATATGATCATCATCGCACACTCCCTATACTTTCGGGATTAGTGTTGAACCTGAATAAGTGTTATTTGGTGTTTGCGTTGAGCATGAATATGATTTGATCATGTTTATTGTAATACGGTTATTCATTTAAGTAAGAGAATAAATTGTTGTTCTGTTTACATGAATAAAACCTTATATGGTTACACACCCAATGAAAATAGTTCGTTGGATCTCGATCGTAGTGATACACATAATCATAATATTGAAACCAAAAGATGCAAAGTTAATAATGATAGTGCAACTTATTTGTAGCACTGCCGTTTAGGTCATATTGGTCTAAAGCGCATGAAGAAACTCCATGCTGATGGGATTTTGGAATCACTTGATTATGAATCACTTGATGCTTGCGAACCATGCCTTTTGGGCAAAATGACTAAAACGCCGTTCTCCGGAACAATGAAGCAAGCAACAGATTTGTTGGAGATCATACATACTGATGTATGTGGTCCGGTGAATATTAAAGCTTGCAGCAGGTATCATTATTTTCTGACCTTCACAGATGATTTGAGCAGATATGGGGATATCTACTTGATGAAACATAAGTTTGAAACATTTGAACAGTTCAAAGAATTTCAGAGTGAAGTGGAAAATCATCGTGACAAGAAAATAAAGTTTCTACGATCTGATCGTGGAGACAAATATTTGAGTTACGAGTTTGGTCTTCAATTAAAACAATGTGGAATAGTTTCACAAACTCATGCCACATGGAACACGACAGCATAATGGTGTGTCCGAACGTCATAACCGTACTTTATTAGATATATAGTGCAATCTATGATGTCTCTTACGGATCTACCACTATCGTTTTGGGGTTATGCATTAAAGACAGCTACATTCACATTAAATAGGGCACCATCTAAATCCGTTGAGGCGACACCATATGAACTATGGTTTGGCAAGAAACCTAAGCTGTCGTTTCTTAAAGTTTGGGGTTGCAATGCTTATATGAAAATATTTCATCCTGATAAGCTCAAACTCAAATCGGAGAAGTGCGTCTTCATAGGATATCCAGAGGAAACTATTGGATACACCTTCTACCACAGATCCGAAGGCAAGACTTTTTTTTTGCTAAATTCGGAAACTTTCTGGAGAAGGGGTTTCTCTTGAAAGAAGTGAGTGGGAGGAAAGTAGAACTTGACGAGGTAACCGTACCTGCTCCCTTATTGGAAAGTAGTACATCACAGAAAACTATTTTTGTGACACCTACACCAGTTAGTGAGGAAGCTAATGATGATGATCATGAAACTTCAGAACAAGATACTACTGAACCTCGTAGATCAACCAGAGTAAGATCCGCGCCAGAGTGATACGGTAATCCTGTTCTGAAAGTCATGCTACTAGATCATGATGAAACCTACGAACTATGAAGAAGCGATGATGAGCCCAGATTCCGCAAAGTGGCTTGAAGCCATGAAATCTGAGATGGGATCCATGTATGAGAACAAAGTATGGACTTTGGTTGACTTGCCCGATGATCGGCAAGCAATTGAGAATAAATGGATCTTTAAGAAGAAGACTGACGCTGATGGTAATGTTACTGTCTACAAAGCTCGACTTGTCGCAAAAGGTTTTCGGCAAGTTCAAGGGATTGACTACGATGAGACCTTCTCACCCGTAGCGATGCTTAAGTCCGTCCGAATCATGTTAGCAATTGCCGCATTTTATGATTATGAAATTTGGCAGATGGATGTCAAAACTGCATTCCTGAATGGATTTCTGGAAGAAGAGTTGTATATGATGCAACCGGAAGGTTTTGTTGATCCAAAGGGAGCTAACAAAGTGTGCAAGCTCCAGCGATCCATTTATGGACTGGTGCAAGCCTCTCGGAGTTGGAATAAACGTTTTGATAGTGTGATCAAAGCATTTGGTTTTATACAGACTTTCGGAGAAGCCTGTATTTACAAGAAAGTGAGTGGGAGCTCTACAACATTTCTGATAAGTATATGTGAATGACATATTGTTGATCGGAAATAATGTAGAATTATTCTGTAAAGCATAAAAGGAGTGTTTGAAAGGAGTTTTTCAAAGAAAGACTTCGGTGAAGCTGCTTACATATTGAGTTTCAAGATCTATAGAGATAGATCAAGACGCTTGATAAGTTTTTTCAATGAGTACATACCTTGACAAGATTTTGAAGTAGTTCAAAATGGAACAGTCAAAGAAAGAGTTCCTGCCTGTGTTACAAGGTGTGAAGTTGAGTAAGACTCAAAGCCCGACCACGAAAAAAAAATAAAAAAAAATAGATAGAAAGAGAATGAAAGTCATTTCCTATGCCTCAGTCATAGGTTCTATAAAGTATGCCATGTTGTGTACCAGATCTATTGTATACCCTGCACTGAGTTTGGCAAGGGAGTACAATAGTGATCTAGGAGTAGATCACTGGACAGCGGTCAAAATTGTCCTTAGTGGAATAAGGATATGTTTCTCTATTATGGAAGTGAAAAAAGGTTCGTCGTAAAGGGTTACGCCGATGCAAGTTTGACACTAATCTAGATGACTCTAAGTCTCGATCTAGATACATATTGAAAGTGGGAGCAATTAGCTAGAGTAGCTCCATGCAGAGCATTGTTGACATAGAAATTTGCAAAATACATGAGGATCTGAATGTGGCAGACCCGTTGACTAAGATTCTCTCACAAGCAAAAGATGATCACACCTTAGTACTCCTTGGGTGTTAATCACATAGCGATGTGAACTAGATTACTGAATCTAGTAAACCCTTTGGGTGTTGGTCACATAGCGATGTGAACTATGGGTGTTAATCACATGGTGATGTGAACTATTGCTGTTAAATCACATGGCGATGTGAACTAGATTATTGACTCTAGTGCAAGTGGGAGACTGAAGGAAATATGCCCTAGAGGCAATAATAAAGTTATTATTTATTTCCTTATATCATGATAAATGTTTATTATTCATGCTAGAATTGTATTAACCGGAAACATAATACATGTGTGAATACATAGACAAACAGAGTGTCACTAGTATGCCTCTACTTGACTAGCTCGTTAATCAAAGATGGTTATGTTTCCTAACCATAGACAAAAGAGTTGTTATTTGAGTAACGAGGTCACATCATTAGTTGAATGATCTGATTGACATGACCCATTCCATTAGCTTAGCACCTGATCGTTTAGTATGTTCCTATTGCTTTCTTCATGACTTATACATGTTCCTATAACTATGAGATTATGCAACTCCCGTTTGCCGGAGGAACACCTTGGGTGCTACCAAACGTCACAACGTAACTGGGTGATTATAAAGGAGCATTACAGGTGTCTCCAAAAGTAGATGTTGGGTTGGCGTATTTCGAGATTAAGATTTGTCACTCCGATTGTCGGAGAGGTATCTCTGGGCCCTCTCGGTAATGCACATCACATAAGCCTTGCAAGCACTGCAACTAATATGTTAGTTGTGAGATGATGTATTACGGAACGAGTAAAGAGACTTGCCAGTAACGAGATTGAACTAGGTATTGGATACCGACGATCGAATCTCGGGCAAGTAACATACCGATGACAAAGGGAACAGCGTATGTTGTTATGCGGTCTGACCGATAAAGATCTTCGTAGAATATGTAGGAGCCAATATGGGCATCTAGGTCCCGCTATTGGTTATTGACCGGAGACGTGTCTCGGTCATGTCTACATTGTTCTCGAACCCGTAGGGTCCGCACGCTTAAGGTTACGATGACAGTTATATTATGAGTTTACATGTTTTGATGAACCGAAGGAGTTCGGAGTCCCGGATGAGATCGGGGACATGACGAGGAGTCTCGAAATGGTCGAGACGTAAAGATTCATATATTGGATGATATGGTTAGGCCAAGGGGTCAAGCCCATGAGGCTTTAGATCGGTGCAAAAAGGAGTTTTGCGGAGGCCAGGGGGCCAAACGCCGGAGACCCTGGCGTCTGGCCCTGGGCCAGACGCCGAGGCCCATGGCGTCTGGGCCAGACGCCAAGGATTGTGGAGTTTGGTCCTGGAGTCCGAGTGGGACTCTTGCCTTTCGGGCAAAACCGACTTTGAGGAGGCTTTTGCTCCAAGTTTCGACCCCGGGGCTCAACATATAAATAGAGGGGCAGGGCTAGCACCAAAGACACAACAAGTTGATCCACGTGATCTATTCCTTACCCGTGTGCGGTGCCCCCTGCCACCATATACCTCGATAATACTGTAGCGGAGTTTAGGCGAAGCCCTGCTGCTGTAGTTCATCAAGATCGTCGCCACGCCGTCGTGCTGACGGAACTCTTCCCCGACACTTTGCTGGATCGGAGTCCGGGGATCGTCATCGAGCTGAACGTGTGCTCGAACTCGGAGGTGCCGTAGTTTCGGTGCTTGATCGGTTGGATCGTGAAGACGTACGACTACTTCCTTTACGTTGTGTCATCGCTTCCGCAGTCAGTCTGCGTTGGGTACGTAGACAACACTCTCCCCTCGTTGCTATGCATCACATGATCTTGCGTGTGCGTAGGAATTTTTTTGAAATTACTACGAAACCCAACAGGAGAGACTTGAAGGTTGGTGAGGAAACCTTGAGGAACAACTTGCAGATTAAGTTTGTGGAAAGCTTCACAAAGCTCGGGTTGATAAGGCTTAAGAATCAAACTGTTGCAGTAAGCCTTCCTGCTCAAAGCGTCAGCAATCACATTGGCCTTGCCTGGAGTGTACTCAATACTCGGGTTATACTCTTGAATCATTTCGACCCATCGAGTTTGCCTGAGGTTGAGATTAGGCTGAGTGAAGATGTACTTGAGACTCTTGTGATCAGTGAAAATATCCACTTTTCTTCCCAATAGAAGATGTCTCCAAGTCAACAGAGGACGCACAACTGCCGCCAACTCGAGATCATGAGTGGGGTAGTTCTTCTCATTAGGCTTCAACTGGCGAGATGTATAAGCAACAACTTTCTTCTCTTGTATCAAAACTGCGCCAAGACCTTGGAGAGAGGCATCACAAAAGACCTCGTACAGCTTGGATTCATCAGGCGGAGTCAGAATTGGAGCAGTGATCAACTTCTCTTTCAAAGTGTTGAAAGCAATGTCACATTCCGGAGACTAAACGTACTTGACGTGCTTCTGAAGAAGATTAGAGAGAGGCTTCGCGATCTTGGAAAAGTTTTCAACGAATCTTCGGCAATAGCTTGCGAGACCGAGAAAACTGCGGAGTTGCTTCACGTTCTGAGGAGGTTCCCAATTCACAATTGCAGACACCTTCTCAGGATTCACGGCAATTCCCTTGGCAGAGATGATATGACCAAGATAAAGAACCTCATCGAGCCAAAATTCACACTTGGAGAACTTGGCGTAGAACTGATGTTCTCTGAGCTTATCAAGAACCAAACGCAAGTGCTTGGCATGTTCCTCCTTATTCTTGGAGAAAACCAGAATGTCGTCGAGATAGACCAAAACGAAGTCATTGGTGTAGGCGTTGAAGATGAAGTTCATCATGCGAGAGAACGTCGGAGGAGCGTTGGCGAGGCCAAAAGACATGACAGTGTATTCATATGAACCAAAGCTGGTTCTGAATGCTGTCTTGGGAATATCTTCTTCATGAATGCGAATCTAGTGATAACCCATACGGAGATCAAGCTTGGAGAATACTTGGGCACCTTTGAGTTGTTCGAACAGCTCATTGATGTTGGGAAGTGGGTATTTGTTCTTGATGGTCTTCTTGTTCACTGGACGGTAATCAACACAAAGTCGGTCCGTTCCATCCTTCTTCTTCACAAAAAGAACACCACAACCCCACGGAGAAGAACTAGGCCGGATAAGACCCATTCTTTCTTGCTCATCGAGTTGCTTCTTCAGCTCCTTCAACTCTTCAGGTCCCAGCTTGTAAGGACGCTTGCACACAGGTTCCGTGCCCGGCTCAAGATCAATAACGAATTCAATTGGCCTGTGCAGAGGCATTCCTAGAAGCTCTTCTGGAAAGACGTCTTGATATTCGCAAACGACTGGAATTTGAGAGATGGCATCCAATTCACCCTTCTCATTGAGAGAAAACAGACGGATAGTATTATCCTGAGCGGCAAAGACAATTACATCCTCAGACGAATGAGTCAATTGAATCTGCCTAGCTGCACAATCAAGCTGAGCGTTGTGCTTAGAAAGCCAATCCATTCCGAGAATAAGATCAATATCCGAGTTACCAAGGATCATTGGGGAAGCCAGAAACTTGAAATCACCCATCGAGATAGAAATATCCGGAACTTCGTAGTTAGCAAGCAAGCATCTACCCGGAGAGACGACTGTTAATGGCTTATGCATAACTTGAGAAAACCACCCATGCTTAGATGCAAAAGGTCTGGAAATGAAGCAATGCGATGCACCCGTGTCAAAAAGAACTTTTGCAGGAACATCGTTAACAGGAAGGTTACCCATAATCACATCTGACGAGTCCTCTGCCTGGGCTGCATTCACCATATTGACTTTGGCGTACTTGGGGTTATGCTTGACCACAGCTGTACTTGTCGATCTGACAGGAGGAGGAGGAGGAAGACGCCTCTGGTTGAAACACTTGTTGACATAGTGACCCTTCTGTTGGCACTTGTTGCACGTGACCTCTAAAAGCGGACGGTGATACGGAGCACTCGATCTTGGAGCTTGAGACGAAGTCTTGTTCTGAAAGCCAGGGTTGGGTGGGTGGGAAGAACCACTGCCACCTTTGCTCTTCTGCTGATACGGCTGATGGAACGGAGGAGGAGGAAGCCAAAACTTCTGCTGCTTGGCCACTTGAGTAGAGGAAGAAGGAGTAACATCTCTGACTCGCTTCCTGGAAGCATCACACCTCAACTGAGGAGCCTCTTGCTTCAGTGCCATGTTGTAGAACTCGTCGTATCTCAAGGGCTCGAAGAGGACAAGAGCGAGCTGAATATCTTCTCTGAGACCACCCCTGAACTGATATATCATGCTCTTCTCATCAGGCACGTCCTGCTTGGCAAAGCGGGCAAGCTTCTGGAACAACTTGTTGTAGTCATAGACAGACAAAGAGCCTTGCTTCAGATTGCGGAATTCCTCACGCTTGCTTTCAACCACGCTCTAGGGAATATGATGAGCTCGGAAATCTCGACGGAAATCATCCCAAGTGATAACACGTCCACCTCTGGAATCCTTGTACTGTTGGAACCATTCTGCAGCTTGATCTTTGAGTTGGAAGGAAGCGAACTTGACAAAGTCCTCAGGATTTTAGTTCATATGCCCATGTTCGCGGCCCCGTAACTTTGCATCCATAGCTCCGATTCATGCATATAGCATATCAAAATGTTCATCTCAGATAGTACATCATTTCATTCCATTACGTCATTTTCATTTGAGTTCATCTTGATGCCCGAAATGCTGTTAGAAGGAGGCTTCGTGAGTTAATTGTCAGATCTGCTAGTTCATCTTAGACTTTTGTCATTTTTGCCATGATTATTGTGTGCATGATATGCCTGTGAGTCCTTCATATGTTTTGTTAAGGATTTTATCTTCTTTCCAGAGGTGCAACCCATGCATTTTTGTGATGTGTGTGGTGACTTGTGCAAGCTTGCGAAGTGAGGCACCCGGTGAATCTGTTTTCAGGGACTTAGTAGTTTTCACTAAGTCTGGGATTATTTAGTTCATGATGCCATATGTTCAGCTTGTTTCCTAGTGATCCGTGCCTCTTTTGAGGATGATCAGTAAAGGAGTTTTGTTAATCATGTTATGCTCTATCCATCCATGTCTTTACTTGCAATGATGGAGCACCCTAGCTTGAGTCAATCGAGCTCTACTTTTGCTTCGTGGTGAATCTGGGCAGATCGTCAACTCGTTTGCAATTTTGCCGATGCTATTGTAGTTGATCCGTGCATGCTATGCCATTGTTCTTGCCATGTCTAGCTAGAATTTTGTGCCTTCTTAATGGATGTATGCTTGCCTTGCCATGACTTGCATCGTAGTGAGTGCATCGAGCTCGTTTACACGCCTTCGTGAGTTATATTTCAGCAGGTCTCAGTTTTCACTAAGTCTGAAAACTGATTGTGTTTTAGCTATGTTCGTGTGCTTGTTAGTATATTTTGTGATCCCTTTTGGCTCAAGGTCACTAAGGGACTTTTGTTAAGCTTGTTGAGTAGCTCCATGCCATGTCTTTCCTTGTCATGTTCAGGTCCTGTAGCATGTTGTTTTGTTGCTCCGAAGAGGGCTTCATGATCTGAAATTTCAGACAAGTGTTAATTTCAGTAAGTCTGGAATCTGTTTTGCATTTGCGTTTTTGCCATGCTTGTTTGAACCTCATAATGGATGATTTGGCCGTAGCTCAGTGCTAGACTTTTGTTAAGCATCTTGTGTACATCTCTGCCATGCATTTTGTTGTCATGTTTGGGTGCTGTAGCATGTTCATCTCATTGCATTTAGATGCCTACTTGTTGTAAATCGCAGACTGGTGTCATTTTTGAAACGCTTGCCATTTCCAAACCGTAAGTCCGATTCCGGTGATCTTTATATCGTTTTCAAGCGTTTTCATCCCATCTTTCCAGTGGAACACTTGGTTTTCCAAGTTGAGGCCAGGTTCATGCATTTCCTGTCATATCTTGCATTTGGCATCCCGCATCGCATCCCGCATAGCATATCATCTTTACATCATGTTGATTGAGTTTGCACGTGGTTGATTGTGTCTTTGTTGCTTTTTTGTCTTCTTTGGGTAGAGCCGGGAGACGAGTTCGCTAACGAGGAGCCCGTTGAGTTTGCTTGTGAGGATCCAGTCAACTCTGACAACTGTGCAGGCAAGATGATCATACCCTCGAAATCACTACTATCTTTGCTATGCTAGTTTGCTCGCTCTTTTGCTATGCCAATGCTACGATGCCTACCACTTTCTTGCAAGCCTCCCAAATTGCCACGTCAAACCTCTAACCCACCATTGTCCTAGCAAACCATTGATTGGCTATGTTACCGCTTTGCTCAGCCCCTCTTATAGGTTGCTAGTTGCAGGTGAAGATTGGAGGCCGTTCCTTGTTGGAACATTTATTTACTTGTTGGGATATCATTATATTGCTATGTTATCTTAATGCATCTATATACCTGGTAAAGGGTGGAAGGCTCGGCCTCTCGCCTAGTGTTTTGTTCCACTCTTGCCGCCCTAGTTTTCGTCATATCGGTGTTATGTTCCCGGATTGTTGCGTTCCTTACGCGGTTGGGTTATAATGGGAACCCCTTGATAGTTCGCCTTGATTAAAGCTTTTCCAGCAATGCCCAACCTTGGTTTTACCATTTGCCACCTAGCCTTTTTTCCCTTGGGTTCTGCAGACTCAAGGGTCATCTTATTTTAACCCCCCCCCCCGGGCCAGTGCTCCTCTGAGTGTTGGTCCAAACCGTCAGCCGCCGGTGGCTACCAGGGGCAACTCTGGGCTGGCCTACCGGAAGTTTAGACAATCTAAGTGTGCCCTGAGAAAGAGATATGTGCAGCTCCTATCGGGATTTGTCGGCACATTCGGGCGGTGTTGCTGGTCTTGTTTTAACCTGTCGAAGTGTCTTGAGTTACCGAGATACCGAGTCTGATCGGAATGTCTTGGGAGGAGGTCTATTCCTTCGTTGACCATGAGAGCTTTTCATGGGCTAAGTTGGGACTCCCCTGCAGGGATTGAACTTTCGAAAGTCGTGCCCACGGTTATGGGCAGATGGGAATTTGTTAATGTCCGGTTGTAGATAACTTGAACCTTAATTAATTAAAATGAATCAACTGAGTGTGTTACCGTGATGGCCTCTTCTCGGCGGAGTCTGGGAAGTGGACACGGTGTTGGAGTAATGCTTCCGCAGGTTGTTCCTCTAGTTTTTCACGCTCGCGCTTTGCCTCATCTTCTCGCTCTCTTTTGCGAATAAGATAGCCACCATATATGCTAGTCAATTGCTGTAGCTCCACATATATTTGCCTTACCCTTCCTATAAGCTTAAATAGTCTTGATCGCGAGGGTGCGAGATTGCTGAGTCCCTGTGGCTCACAGATACTATAACTCCAGATGCAGGTCCAGGTGATTCCGCTCCAGGTGACGAGTACGAGCTCAAGTGGGAGTTCGACGAAGACTCTCAGCGTTACTACGTGTCTTTTCCTGATGATCAGTAGTGGTGCCTAGTTGGGGTTTGATTCGGGGCCTTGTCGCATGTTGGGTTCTTTTCTATTTTGGCGCCGTAGTCGGGCCATGAGTGTTTGAATGAAGGATGTTATTTATGTACTTTGATGTGACGTGGCGAGTGTAAGCCAACTATGTTATCTCCCCTTTATTATTCATATTACGTGGGATGTTGTGAAGATTGCCTAACTTGTGACATATGCCTTCAATGCGATTATGTCTCTAAGTCGTGCCTCGACACGTGGGAGCTATAGTCACATCAAGGGTGTTACAAGTGGGCCCCGTCTGTCAGTCTCTCAGCTAACTAACAGAGTTGGTTAGTGTTTAGTTAGCACTAAACTGGGTTAGTTAGGCTCTGGGCCCACATGTCAGTGAGAGAGGGTTAGTTAATGACGTCATTAACCTCTAACAGAGTGATTAACTCTAATTTAAACTAATCTAAATTAGTTAGGAGCCGGCCCCACCTATCAGTGTCTCAGGCGAAGTCAAACTGGGTCAAACCCCTGGTCAGCGGGGTTAATCCCGCCGGCATTGAGTCGCCGGCGAGGCCGAGACGGTGGAGGGCTTTAGAAATCGCCCAAAGGCGACCAAACCGACCGCGGTTTGGTCCTACGCGTAGCTGGGGCTCGCGCGCATCTAGTGGGGCAAGTGGGAGGAGCTGGGGTGGAGCGAACTCGCCGGAATCGAGCTCGTAGCGGCGGCCAGAGCTCGGCCGTTGGTGGTTTTGCTGCTGCAGCAAGCTAGGGGGGAAACAAACGTTTTAGCGAGGTGCTACGAGGTGCGGTGAGTGCGTTAGGCACCCGCGCTTGACCAAATGGCCACCGGAGTGACGCCGGCGTCGAGCTCGCATGGCGGCGTGCTACGGTGAGAAAGGGGCGGCGTCTACGGCGAGCAAACGAAGCAGGGAAGAGGGGGGATCGATAGAGGAGCTCACGGCGGTTGAAGAGCGCGTCTCAGCGGGCTCGGGGAAGGTCGGACGTCGTCGGGGCGTTGCCGGTGATCTCAGCGGACCGAGGAAGAAGAAGGCGTTGGGGAGGCGCTTGGAGGCGTCCGGCGTCGCGTGAGTCGATGAGGAGGTCGAGGACAGCAGCGCGGAGCTAACGGGCTTGTCGAAGGGGCGAGGGGGTGGCTCTGGTGACGACTACGGCGAACGGCGGCGAGGATCGCGCTCGGCCATCGCGGGAGAGGGTGAGGGAGACAAGGGGGAGAGTGAGGGAGGAAGACAGGGGGACGTGGGGGTCGGCGTGGCACCCCTGGACGTCTCTAGGGCGTCGGCAGAAGCAGGAGGTGGCCGGTATGTGGCCGCGGGCGCCGGCCACGCGCTCCTCATCCTCCTGGCGGGAGGAGGAGGACGGCTGGCATGGCCAGTCGGCTGGGCCGAGCCGGGTGGGCTGGACCAGCACAGGTGAGGCCCAAGTGGTTTCCCTCTCTCTTTTTTTTTGATTTGTTTCTGTTTTTATTTTTTCTGCAACTGTTGGGCTTTAAAAAAATACTAAAACGTTTCCAAAAATCCTGAAAATAATTGTGGGCTCTATTTAGAATATTTCCAATAGCAAACATTTATTTCCAGAATTATTTGAGCATTTAAATTATTTTATAGCATTTAAATGCCCAAAATAAATACTTATGGTTTAATTCAATGACCTTCTGTTGATCTAGAAAATTGTGCACCAATTTTGCCAGAGGTTCTAACCCAAGACAAAGAGAGTGAACTTTTTAGAAGGGCATTTTAGCTTCATTGAAAATAATTTTAGTAAACCCTAGTTGTTTCCAGGGGGGTGTTGGGGGTTTTGTCTTCCCCATTTCAAATTTAAGAGGAAATTAAACATGATGCACACTCTAATGCTTGAACTAACTAGGGTGTGACAATACCTAGGTCAATCTCGTTACCAGCAATTCTCTTTACTCGTTCTGTAATGCATCATCTCGTAACTAACGCATTAGTCACATTGCTTGCAAGGCTTATAGTGATGTGCATTACCAAGAGGGCCCAGAGATACCTCTCCGATACTCGGAGTGACAAATCCCAATCTCGATCTATGCCAACTCAACAAACACCATCGGAGACACATGTAGAGCATCTTTATAGTCACCTAGTTACGTTGTGACGTTTGATAGCACACTAAGTGTTCCTTCGGTATTCGGGAGTTGCATGATCTCATAGTCATAGGAACATGTATAAGTTATGGAGAAAGCAATAGCAACAAACTAAACGATCATCGTGCTAAGCTAACGGATGGGTCAAATCAATCACATCATTCTCTAATGATGTGATCCCGTTAATCAAATGACAACTCATGTCTATGGTTAGGAAACATAACCATCATTGATTCAACGAGCTAGTCTAGTAGAGGCATACTAGTGACACTCTGTTTGTCTATGTATTCACACATGTACTGAATTTCCGGTTAATACAATTCTAGCATGAATAATAAACATTTATCATGACATAAGAAAATATAAATAACAACTTTATTATTGTCTCTAGGGCATATTTCCTTCAAACGGTATCTGCACAGAAAGAACAAATACTTGCAACCCGACATAAAATAGGGGTTATCAATCCCTCATAGGTAAAAAGATAGATAAAAATATAGTAGATTGGATAAATAGACCTCGCAGGAACACTGCTACCTCTTGAGCACTGCGTTGGTTTTCCCCGAAGAGGAAGGGATGATGTAGTAAAGTAGCCTAAGTATTTCCCTCAATTTTTGAGAACCAAGGTATCAATCCAGTAGGAGGCAACACACCAGTCCCTCGTACCTGCACAAAACAAATAAATCCTCGCAACCAACGCGATAAGGGGTTGTCAATCCCTACACGGCCACTTACGAGAGTGAGATCTGATAGATATGATAAGATAATATTTTTGGTAACTTTATGATAAAGATGCAAAATAAAATAAAAGCAAAGTAAAAAAGCAAAGGCAATAACTAAGTATTGGAAGATTAATATGATGAATATAGACCCGGGGGCCATAGGTTTCACTAGTGGCTTCTCTCAAGAGCATAAGTATTTTACGGTGGGTGAACGAATTACTGTTGAGCAATTGACAGAATTGAGCATAGTTATGAGAATATATAGGTATGATCATGTATATAGGCATCACGTCCGAGACAAGTAGACCGACTCCTGCCTGCATCTACTACTATTAGTCCACTCATCGACCGCTATCCAGCATGCATCTAGAGTATTAAGTACATGAAAACAGAGTAACGCCTTAAGCAAGATGACATGATGTAGAGGGATAAACTCATGCAATATGATGAAAACCCCATCTTGTTATCCTCGATGGCAACAATACAATACGTGCCTTGCTGCCCCTACTGTCACTGGGAAAGGACACCGCCAGATTGAACCCAGAGCTAAGCACTTCTCCCATTGCAAGAAAGATCAATCTAGTAGGCCAAACCAAACTGATAATTCGAAGAGACTTGCAAAGATAACCAATCATACATAAAAGAATTCAGAGAAGATTCAAATATTGTTCATAGATAGACTTGATCATAAACCCACAATTCATCGGTCTCTACAAACACACTGCAAAAAGAAGATTACATTGAATAGATCTCCACAAGAGAGGGGGAGAACATTGTATTGAGATCCAAAAAAGAGAGAAGAAGCCATCTAGCTAATAACTATGGACCCGTAGGTCTGAGGTGAACTACTCACACTTCATGGGAGGGTCTATGGTGATGATGTAGAAGCCCGCCGTGATGGATACCCCCTCTGGCGGAGCTCCGGAACAGGCCCCAAGATGGGATCTCGTGGATACAGAAAGTTGCGGCGGTGGAATTAGGGTTTTGGATCCGTATCTGATCGTTTGGGGTACGTATGTATATATAGGAGGAAGGAGAACGTCGGTGGAGCAACAGGGGCCCACGAGGGTGGGGGCGCGCCTGGGGGGTTGGCGTGCCCCCCTACCTCATGGCCTCCTCCTTTGTTTCTTGACGTGGGGTCCAAGTCTCCTGGATCATGTTCGGTGAGAAAATCACGTTTCCGAAGGTTTCATTCCGTTTGGACTCCGTTTGATATTCCTTTTCTTCAAACCCCTAAAATAGGCAAAAAAAAACAGCAATTCTGGGTTGGGCCTCCAGTTAATAGGTTAGTCCCAAAAATAATATATAAGTGGATAATAAAGCCTGATAATGTCCAAAATAGTAGATAATATAGCATGGAGTAATCAAAAATTATAGATACGTTGGAGACGTATCAAGCATCCCCAAGCTTAATTCCTGCTCGTCCTCGAGTAGGTAAATGATAAAAACAGAATTTTTGATGCGGAGTGCTACTTGGTATAATTTTAATGTAATTCTTCTTAATTGTGGTATGAATATTCAGATCTGAAAGATTCAAGGTAAAAGTTCATATTGACATAAAAATAATAATACTTCAAGCATACTAACTAAGCAATTATGTCCTCTCAAAATAACATGGCCAAAGAAAGTTCATCCCTACAAAATCATATAGTTTAGTCATGCTCCATTTTCGTCACAGAAGAATGCTCTCATCATGCACAACCCCGATGACAAGCCAAGCAATTGTTTCATACTTTAGTAATCTCAAACCTATAAACTTTCACGCAATATATGAGCGCGAGCCATGGATATAGCACTATGGGTGGAATAGAATACGATGATGGGGGTTATGTGGAGAAGACAAAAAAGGAGAAAGTCTCACATCAACGAGGCTAATCAATGGGCTATGGAGATGCCCATTGATTGATGTTAATGCAAGGAGTACGGATTGCCATGCAGCGGATGCACTAGAGCTATAAATGTATGAAAGCTCAACAAAAGAAACTAAGTGGGTGTGCATCCAACTTGCTTGCTCACGAAGACCTAGGGCACTTGAGGAGGCCCATTGTTGGAATATACAAGCCAAGTTCTACAATGAAAAATTCCCACTAGTATATGAAAATGACAAAACAAAAGACTCTCTATCATGAAGATTATGGTGCTACTTTGAAGCACAAGTGTGGAAAAAGGATAGTAGCATTGTCCCTTCTTTATTTTTTTATTTGGCCCTTCTCTTTTTTTAGGATAATGCTCTATGAATGATGGTCATCACACTTCTATTTACTTACAACTCAACAATTACAACTCGATACTTAGAACAAGGTATGACTCTATATGAATGCCTCCGGCGGTGTACCGGGATATGCAATGAACCAAGAGTGACATGTATGAAAGAATTATGAACGGTGGCTTTGCCACGAATACTATGTCAACTACATGATCATGCTAAGCAATATGACAATGATGAATGTGTCATGATAAACGGAATGGTGGAAAGTTGCATGGCAATATATCTCGGAATGGCTATGGAAATGCCATAATAGGTAGGTATGGTGGCTGTTTGGAGGAAGATATAAGGAGGTTTATGTGTGAAAGAGCGTATCATATCACGGGGTTTGGATGCACCGGCGAAGTTTGCACCAACTCTCAATGTGGGAAAGGGCAATGCACGGTACCGAAGAGGCTAGCAATGATGGAAGGGTGAGAGTGCGTATAAGCCATGGACTCAACATTAGTCATAAAGAACTCACATACTTATTGCAAAAATCTACAAGTCATCAAAAACCAAGCACTACGTGCATGCTCCTAGGGGGTAGATTGGTAGGAAAAGACCACCGCTCGTCCCCGACCGCCACTCATAAGGAAGACAATCAAATAACACCTCATGTTTCAAATTTGTTACATAACGTTTACCATACATGCATGCTACGGGACTTGCAAACTTCAACACAAGCATTTCTCAAATTCACAACTACTAAACTAGCACGATGTTGATATTATTACCTCCATATCTCAAAACAATCATCAAGCATCAAACTTCTCTTGGTATTCAGAACATTCATAAGAATTTTTTTCTTAATCTTGAACACCTAGCATATTAGGATTATTTGAGAAAATTACCATGCTATTTAAGACTCTCAAAATAATCTAAGTGAAGCATGAGAGATCAATAGTTTCTATAAAACAAATCCACCACCGTGCTCTAAAAGATATAAGTGAAGTACTAGAGCAAAACTATATAACTCAAATGATATAAGCGAAGCACATAGAGTATTCTAACAAATTCCAAATCATGTATGGCTCTCTCAAAAGGTGTGTACATCGAGGATGATTGTGGTAAACTAAAAAGCAAAGACTCAAATCATACAAGACGCTCCAAGAAAAACACATATCATGTGGTAAATAAAAATATAGCTCCAAGTAAAGTTACCAATAGAAGTAGACGAAAAGAGGGGATGCCTTCCGGGGCATCCCCAAGCTTTGGCTTTTAGGTGTCCTTAGATTATCTTGGGGGTGCCATGGGCATCCCCAAGCTTAGGCTCTTGCCACTCTTTGTTCCATAATCCAACAAATTTTTACCCAAAACTTGAAAACTTCACAACACAAAACTTAAAGTAGAAAATCTCATGAGCTCCGTTAGCAAAAGAAAACAAAAGACCACTTCAAGGTACTATAATGAACTCATTCTTTATTTATATTGCTGTTAAACATACTGTATTCCAACTTCTCCATGGTTTATGAACTATTTTACTAGCCATAGATTCATCAAAATAAGCAAACAACACACGAAAAACAGAATATGTCAAAAACAGAACAGTCTGTAGTAATATGTAGCTAGCGCAAGATATGGAACCCCAAAAATTCTAAAATAAATTGCTGGACGTGAGGAATTTATCTATTAATCATCTGCAAAAATAATTAACTAAATAGCACTTTCCAAATAAAAATGGCAGCAGTTCTCGTGAGCAGTAAAGTTTCTGTTTTTTACAGCAAGATATCAAGACTTTCCCCAAGTCTTCCCAACGGTTCTACTTGGCACAAACACTAATTAAACACAAAAAACACAACCTAAACAGGGGCTAGATAAATTATTTATTACTAAACAGGAGCAAAAAGTAAGGAATAAAAATAAAATTGGGTTGCCTCCCAACAAGCGCTATCGTTTAACGCCCCTAGCTAGGCATAAAAAGTAAGGATAGATCTAGGTATTGACATCTTTGGTTTTCAACTTTTTAGCGGAATCAAGCTTGAATCCGGGAGGTTTTTTACGTTTCCCTTCATATTCTGAAATTTTTAGATCTAACGAATCCAACCGCTTATTGCAAAGGGTAATCAACATATTCATGCGGTGGAGATTCCCGCTAACGCTTTTAAGAGGTTCAAGGATATTCATGTAACCTACCTTATTTATACTTCAACTCTTGCCGTTTCCGGCACTAAGTTATATTATTTCCTCGTTGTCGGGTTTTTGTCTCCGTGTGTTTTGTTGTTGTCATGCATCTCATATCATGTCATCATGTGCATTGCATTTGCATACGTGTTCGTCTCATGCATCCGGGCATTTTCCCCGTTGTCCGTTTTGCATTCCGGCGCTCCTATGTCCTCCGATGCCCCTTTCTACCTCTTTTCGTGTGCGGGTGCTAAACATTTTTGGATTGGATCGAGACTTGCCATGCGGCCTTGGTTTACTACCGGTAGACCACCTGTCAAGTTTCGTATCATTTGGACTTCGTTTGATACTCCAACGGTTAACCGAGGGACCGAAAAGGCCTCGTGTGTGTTGCAGCCCAACACCCTTCCAAGGTGGCCCAAAACTCACCTAAACCTCCTCCATCATCTAGAGAGTTTGATCACGATCGCGTGGCTGCAAACCGCACCTCATTTGGAGCTTCCTAGCTCCATCTACCTCTATTTAAAGAACTCCCCATTTCAATTCACGGACGAAACCCTAGACCCCCTCCTCCTCGAGCCGCCGGACGAAATCCGGACGGCCGGACACGTCCACTCCGCCCGTCCGCCGCCACGTGTCGCCGTCCTATTCGTCGCGCCTGGTGCCTACTTCGCCGCCGATCCCGCCGGCCCACGGGGCCCGCGTCCAACCCTCCCAACCCGAAGAGGCGCGCCGCCTGCCGCCTTCCTCCTCCTTCGCCGCGCCGCCTCCCCGCCTCCTCTTGCCGGATCGCTGCCGCCGCGCCATTGCCGGCCGGAGGCGAGCTCCAACTCCGGCGCGCCGCCCCGACCGGCCGCCACGTCTTCCTCCGCCGCCCGCGCATCCCGAGCCGCGGCCACCTCCGCCGTCCTCGTTCCCGCGCCGCTCCGGCCCCTCACCGCCCGGATCCGGTTGCCGCACCCCTTCTCCGGCGAGCTCCCGCCAAGTCCGGCCACTGCGACGTCCATTTTCGGCGACCTCGGCGTGCGCTGCTACATTACCGCTACAGTAACTGCTACAGTGCTTTGGATCCAGATCTAGATCTCGGTTGACCCCAAACGCTAATTCCCAACATATTTTTTGCAATCTTTGACATGCCATAACTCTGTCATCGTAGCTCCGATTCACGCGTGTAGCATATCAAAATGTTCATCTCGAAGAGTACATCATTTCATCTCATTGCATCATTTTCATTTGAGCTCGTATTGATGCCTGAAATGCTGTTAGAAGACGGCTATGTGATGATAGTTTCAGATCTGTTTCAGCTAATGCACTTTTGTCATTTTTGCTATGATTAATGTGTGCATGCTATGATCCTGAGCTCTACATGTGTTTTGAAGTATGTCATGTCATCTTTACAGGGGTGTATGCCATGTATTTTTGTGATCTTTGTGGTGACTAGCACAAGCATGCAAAGTAGCTTACTCAATGATGCTGATTTCAGGGACTTGGAATTTCACTAAGTCCTTGCCCTGTCATTATTTTTATGTCATATGTTCATGTTGTTTCCTAGTGATCTGTGCCTCTTTTGAGCATGATCAGTAAGGATGTTTTGTAGATAATGTTGTGCTCTATCCATCCATGTCTTTGTTTGCAATTATGGAGCAACCTAGTTTGAATTAATCATGCTCTACTTTTGCTATAAAATGTTCCTAGCAGATTGTTAACATGTTTAGCAATTTTGCCGAGCTTGTTGTTGTTGATCCATGCATGATATGTTGTTGTTCTTGCCATGTCTAGCTTCTATTCCATGTCTAATTGCTGTGTGTATGCTTAGTTTGTCATGCCTTGCCTCATAGTGAGAGCATCGAGCTCGTAAACATGCCTACTCGTTATCTGTTTTGCCATGCTCCAGTTTTTCACTAAGTCTGAATCTGTTTATGTTTTTGCTATGTTCACATGCTTGCAATTGTATTTTCTGATCCCTTTTTGCTTATGGTCACTAAGGGACTTTTGCTATATGCTTTGAGTAGCTTCATGTCATGCCTTGCTTTGCCATGATATGTTCCTGTAGCATGTAGTTTTCGTACTCTAAACATTGCTTCCTGATGATAAATTTCTGACTTGTTAATTTCACTAAGTCTGAAACCAGTAATCTTTTGCACTTTTGCCATGCTTGTTTGAACCTGTTAATGAGTGAATTAGCCGTAGCTCAGTGTTCATCTTTTGTCAAGCATCATGAGTCGATCTCTTCCATGTATTTTGTTGTCATGTTGGAGTGCTGTAGCATGTTGTTCTTGATGCATTTAGAAGGCTACTTGCTGTTTATCGCAGAATGGTGCCATATTTGTTTTGCTTGCCATTTCCAAACCGTGCATCTGATTCCGGTGATCTTTATATCGATTTCGACCGAAATCAACTCCCCTTTCCCGTGGCACTCTTGGATTTTCAAGTTATGGTCAGTTTCAATCATTCCTTTCCAAATCATGCATATGCATCGCAAAACGCATCCCGCATATCATGACATGTTTGGCATCATTTTGTTTGAGCATTGCACGTGGTTGATTGTGTTCCTTTTGCTTGTTGTTCTTGTTTGGGTAGAACCGGGAGACGAGTACGTGAACGAGGAGCCCATTGAGTACGCTTACGAGGATCAAGTCGACCCTGAGAACTTTGCGGGCAAGATGACCATACCCTCGAAATCACTTCTATCTTTGCTTGTTAGATGCTCGCTCTTTTGCTATGCCTATGCTACGATACCTACCACTTGCTTATCATGCCTCCCTAATTTCCATGTCAAACCTCTAACCCACCTTGTCCTAGCAAACCGTTGTTTGGCTATGTTACCGCTTTGCTCAGCCCCTCTTATAGCGTTGCTAGTTTCAGGTGAGGATTGGAGATCGTTCCTTGTTGGAACTTGTTTATTGTTGGGATATCATCATATTATCTTGTTTATCTTAATGCACCTATATACTTGGAAAAGGGTGGAAGGCTCGGCCTTATGCCTGGTATTTTGTTCCACTCTTGCCGCCCTAGTTTCCGTCATATTAGTGTTATGTTCCCGGATTTTGCGTTCCTTACATGGTTGGGTTATAATGGGAACCCCTTGACAGTTCGCCTTGAATAAAACTCCTCCAGCAATGCCCAACATTGGTTTTACCATTTGCCACCTAGCCTCTTTTTCCCTTGGGTTTCCGGAGCCCGAGGGTCATCTTTATTTAACCCTCCCAGGGGCCAGTGCTCCTCTGAGTGTTGGTCCAAACTAGAGCCCTTTGCAGCGCCCCCTCGGGGAAACTCGAGGTTTGATTTTAGTTGTACAGAGCGCTCATCTGAGTGTGCCCTGAGAACGAGATATGTGCGGCTCCTATCGGGATTTGTCAGCACATTCGGGCGGTGTTGCTGGACTTGTTTTACCATTATCGAGGATGTCTTGTAACCGGGATGCCGAGTCTGATCGGATTGTCTTGGGAGAAGGAATATCCTTTGTTGACCGTGAGAGCTTGTGATGGGCTAAGTTGGGACTCCCCTTCAGGGATTTGAACTTTCGAAAGTCGTGCCCGTGGTTATGGGCAGATGGGAATTTGTTAATGTCCGGTTGTAGAAAACCTGAAACTCAACTTAATTAAAATGCACCAACCGCGTGTGTAGCCTTGATGGTCTCTTCTCGGCGGAGTCCGGGAAGTGAACACGGTGTTGGAGTAATGCTTGACGTAGGTTTTTCTAGGATCACTTCTTGATCATAGTTGTTCGACCGTGCCTTTGCCTTCTCTTCTCGCTCTCATTTGCGTATGTTAGCCATCGTATATGCTAGTCGCTTGCTGCAGCTCCACACCATACTTTTACCCTTCCTATAAGCTTAAATAGTCTTGATCGCGAGGGTGTGAGATTGCTGTGTCCCCGTGACTCACATATTACTTCCAAAACCAGATGCATGGACCGATGATACCGCTCCAGATGATATGACCGAGCTCAAGTGGGAGTTTGATGAAGACTCTCGTCATTACTACGTGTCTTTCCCAGATGATCAGTAGTAGTGCCCAGTTGGGGCGATCGGGGACTATGTTGCATTTGGGGTGTATCTTCATTTTGGTTCCGTAGTCGGACCTTGAGTGTATTTGGATGAATGTAAAGTTATTTATGATATTTGTGTGACGTGGCGAGTGTAAGCCGACTATGTACCTTTCCCTTTATTGTATTACATGGGTTGTTTGCGAAGATTACCTCACTTGCGACATTGCTTTCAATGCGGTTATGCCTCTACGTCGTGCTTCGACACGTGGGAGATATAGCCGCATCGAGGGCGTTACATCTAAGTGAAGCATAAGAGATCAATAGTTTCTATAAAACAAATCCACCACCGTGCTCTAAAAGATATAAGTGAAGTACTAGAGCAAAACTATATAGCTCAAATGATATAAGCGAAGCACATAGAGTATTCTAACAAATTCCAAATCATGTATGGCTCTCTCAAAAGGTTTGTACATCGAGGATGATTGTGGTAAACCAAAAAGTAAAGACTCAAATGATACAAGACGCTCCAAGAAAAACACATATCATGTGGTGAATAAAAATATATCTCCAAGTAAAGTTACCGATAGAAGTAGACGAAAAGAGGGGATGCCTTCCGGGGCATCCCCAAGCTTTGGCTTTTAGGTGTCCTTAGATTATCTTGGGGGTGCCATGGGCATCCCCAAGCTTAGGATCTTGCCACTCTTTGTTCCATAATCCATCAAATCTTTAGCCAAAACTTGAAAACTTCACAACACAACACTTAAAATAGAAAATCTCGTGAGCTCCGTTAGCAAAAGAAAACAAAAGACCATTTCAAGGTACTGTAATGAACTCATTATTTATTTATATTGTTGCTAAACGTACTGTATTCCAACTTCTCTATGGTTTATGAACTATTTTACTAGCCATAGATTCATCAAAATAAGAAAACAACACACGAAAAACAGAATCTGTCAAAAACAGAACAGTCTGTAGTAATATGTACCTAGCACAAGATCTGGAACCCCAAAAATTCTAAAATAAATTTCTGGACGTGAGGAATTTATCTATTAATCATCTGCAAAAGTAATTAACTAAATAGCACTTTCCAAATAAAAATGGCAGCAGTTCTCGTGAGCGGTAATTATCTGTTTTTTACAGCAAGATATCAAGACTTTCCCCAAGTCTTCCCAACGGTTCTACTTGGCACAAACACTAATTAAACACAAAAAACACAACCTAAACAGAGGCTAGATAAATTATTTATTACTAAAAAGGAGCAAAAAGCAAGGAATACAAATAAATTTGGGTTGCCTCCCAACAAGCGCTATCGTTTAACGCCCCTAGCTAGGCATAAAAGGTAAGAATAGATCTAGGTTTTGCCATCTTTGGTTTTCAACTTTTTAGCGGAATCAAGCTTGAATCCGGGAGGTTTTTTACGTTTCCCTTCATATTCTGAAATTTTTAGATCTAACGAATCCAACCGCTTATTTCAAAGGGTAATCAACATATTCATGCGGTGGAGATTCCCGCTAACACTTTTAAGAGGTTCAAGAGACTTTTGTAAAATCTTGGTTACTTTGCAAATTTTCTAAAAAAAACTTGTGTTTCCTCTTCGGTATGATGAGACCCCTTTTGTTGAGGTAGAGTTCCTACTATACCTTCTATAATTTCAAGCGCAATACTGGGATCAATTTCAATAAAATTGCCTTTGGCAACGCAATCCAAAAGTTGTCTATGAGACATATTTAGTCCAACATAGAAGTTGCAAAGCAAAATTCTAAAATTCACCTCTAGGGTAAAATTACGATAAGATTCCATCATTCTAAACCAAGCATCTTTTAATTTTTCTCCTTACCTTTGTTTGAAGTGAAGAACATCAAACTCGGGAGACAAAGGAGCAGATAAGGGACTAGCCATAATGACAAGCAAATGACAGAGAGGCGAACGGAAAAATAGAGGGCGGATAGAGAGAGAGGGCGAATAAAACGGAAAGGGTGAAGTGGGGGAGAGGAAAACGAGAGGCAAATGGCAAATAATGTAATGCGGGAGATAAGGATTGTGATGGGTACTTGGTATATTGACTTTTGCGTAGACTCCCCGGCAACGGCGCTAGAAATCCTTCTTGCTACCTCTTGAGCACTGCGTTGGTTTTCCCCGAAGAGGAAGGGATGATGCAGTAAAGTAGCATAAGTATTTCCCTCAGTTTTTGAGAACCAAGGTATCAATCCAGTAGGAGGCTATGCGCGAGTCCCTCGTACCTGCACAAAACAAATAAATCCTCGCAACCAACGCGATAAGGGGTTGTCAATCCCTACACGGCCACTTACGAGAGTGAGATGTGATAGATATGATAAGATAATATTTTTGGTATTTTTATGATAAAGATGCAAAATAAAATAAAAGCAAAGTAAAAAGCAAAGGAAATAACTAAGTATTGGAAGATTAATATGATGAGGATAGACCCGGGGGCCATAGGTTTCACTAGTGGCTTCTCTCAAGAGCATAAGTATTTTACGGTGGGTGAACGAATTACTGTTGAGCAACTGACAGAATTGAGCATATTTATGAGAATATCTAGATATGATCATGTATATAGGCATCACGTCCGAGACAAGTAGACCGACTCCTGCCTGCATCTACTACTATTACTCCACTCATCGACCGCTATCCAGCATGCATCTAGAGTATTAAGTTCATGAAAACAAAGTAATGCCTTAAGCAAGATGACATGATGTAGAGGGATAAACTCATGCAATATGATGAAAATCCATCTTGTTATCCTCGATGGCAACAATACAATACGTGCCTTGCTGCCCCTACTGTCACTGGGAAAGGACACCGCAAGATTGAACCCAAAGCTAAGCACTTCTCCCATTGCAAGAAAGATCAATCTAGTAGGCCAAACCAAACTAATAATTCGAAGAGACTTGCAAAGATAACCAATCATACATAAAAGAATTCAGAGAAGATTCAAATATTGTTCATAGATAGACTTGATCATAAACCCACAATTCATCGATCTCAACAAACACACCGCAAAAAGAAGATTACATTGAATAGATCTCCACAAGAGAGGGGGAGAACATTGTATTGAGATCCAAAAAAGAGAGAAGAAGCCATCTAGCTAATAACTATGGACCCGTAGGTCTGAGGTGAACTACTCACACTTCATCGGAGGGTCTATGGTGATGATGTACAAGCCCTCCGTGATGGATACCCCCTCCGGCGGAGCTCCGGAACAGGCCCCAAGATGGGATCTCGTGGATACAGAAAGTTGCGGCGGTGGAATTAGGGTTTTGGCTCCGTATCTGATTGTTTGGGGGTACGTAGGTATATATAGGAGGAAGGAGTACGTCGGTGGAGCAACAGGGGCCCACGAGGGTGGGGCGCGCCTGGGAGGGGGGGGTAGGCGCACCCCCCTACCTCGTGGCCTACTCCTTTGCTTCTTGACGTGGGGTCCAAGTCTCCTGATCATGTTCGGTGAGAAAATCACGTTTTCGAAGGTTTCATTCCGTTTGGACTCCGTTTGATATTCCTTTTCTTTGAAACCCTAAAATAGGCAAAAAAAAAAAGCAATTCTGGGTTGGGCCTCCGGTTAATAGGTTAGTCCCAAAAATAATATAAAAGTGGATAATAAAGCCCAATAATGTCCAAAACAGTAGATAATATAGCATGGAGCAATATTATAGATACGTTGGAGACGTATCAAACGCGAGATAAAATAAATAACAATAAATTGCAGCAAGGTATTTTTAGGTTTCTAGATTAATAGATCTGAAAATAAAAGCAAATAAAAATAGATCTCGAAGGCAAATATGATAAAGAAGGGACCTGGAGGTCGTAGATTTCACTAGTGACTTCTCTCGAGAAAAATAGCATACGGCGGGTAAACAAATTACTGTTGGGAAATTGATAAAACTTCAAATAATTATGACGATATCCAGGCAATGATCATTACATAGGCATCACGTCCACGATTAGTAGACCGACTCCTGACCGCATCTACTACTATTACTCCACACATCGACCGCTATTTAGTATGCATCTAGTGTATTAAGTTCATGAAGATACGGGGTAATGCAATAAGAATGATGACATGGTGTAGACAAGATCTATTCATGTAGGAATAGACCCCATCTTGTTATCCTTAAGAGCAACGATACATACGTGTTATTTCCATTTCTGTCACCGGGACTGAGCACCGTAAGATCGAACCCATCACAAAGCAGCTCTTCCCATAGCAAGAAAAATCGATCTAGTCAGCCTAACTAAACCAATGATTCGAAGAAGAAATGCGAGGCTATAAGCAATCATGCATATAAGAGATCAAAACTCAAATAACTTTCATGTATAATATAGATCTGATCATAAACTCAAAGTTCATCGGATCCCAACAAACACACCGCAAAAAGAGTTACATCAAATAGATCTCCAAGAGACCATTGAATTAAGAATCAAAAGAGAGAGAGATAGGAAACCATCTAGCTACTAACTACAGACCTGAAGGTCTACAATGAACTACTCACGCATCATCGGAGAGGCACCAATGAGGATGATGAACCCCTCCATGATGGTGTCTAGATTGGATCTGTGGTTTCTGAAACTTGCGGCGGCTGTAATTGTGTTTGGTCGACTCCCCTAGGATTTTTGGAATATTGGGGTATTTATCGAGCAAAGAGGCGGTGCGGGAGGCGGCCGAGGTGGGCACAACCCACTAGGGCGCGCCTGGGTCCCCAGGCGCCCAGGTGGGTTGTGCTCCCCTCGAAGCCCCCCTCCGGTACTTCCTTGGCCCAACATGTGTCTTCTGGTCCAGAAAAAATCACCAAAAACTTTCGCTGCATTTGAACTCCGTTTGGTATTGATTTTCTGCGAAGTAAAAAAACAAGCAAAAAACAACAACTGGCACTGGGCACTATGTCAATAGGTTAGTCCTAAAAAATAATATAAAGTTGCTATAAAATGATTGTAAAACATCCAAAAATGATAATATAATAACATGAAAAAATCAAAAATTATAAATACGTTGGAGATGTATCACCCACCAGATATGGCATTTCCAGATCTTAACGGGGAGTTGCCCAAGGACTGGTAGTTTCGGCCACCTAACAGCCTCGACCGCGTCGACCATGGCCACAGCCTGACATCTCACACGAACCGCCATCACCACCATAACTCACCAAGGGCCGGTGTCTTGCGATCTTCATGAGATCAGCGTGCCGGGGAAAAAGGGTGTTGTGGCAGGAAGCTGCCACCGCGCCCTTCACTAGCACGGCGTCCCAGCCCAACAGTACCACCTCGTATTGGCGCCCCCATGCGAGGAAGCGAAGCGCTCCGCCACCGTCGACGCCGACCAGGTTTTTCCTGGCCGCGTCCTCTGATGGCGATGAGAGAGGAAAGATGGGGAAGAGGGAGCTCGCAGCTGCGGGGAAGGGTCATCCCCGTCATCTACAAAAAGCGGCGCAGGAGGGTAATTGGATATAAGGATATGTTCCCATACAACGACATATCTAATATGCTGAATTTTTCTTTATGAAGTATCTTATATGCAACCTTTAAAGCAGCTTTGCCATATAATTAAGCATAGATGTGAGGTCTGTTGTAAATCCACAAGGGTCGTCTTCGGTTATGTTCACGGAACTTCGTATTACATCACGACAAGTTTTGGTTCCACTTAAATTGTTTATAGTATCCAACACTTCGTCACAAAGGTACGTGAGTTATCTTTGATAGACGATAAAATATTCTTACGCGTGGAGATGCTAATTAAGGTTGGTGCTGAGTCTTCTAACTTCTTATTAACCACGCCATACAAATTAAGCATAGTGTAAATAATTAGGTTCTTTGGGGTAGAACTAACTCATCCTGATCCAAGCTATGGATTTGAAATGGGTGCTCGTATAGTTTTTGGATTTTTTTTCTCTATTCTTTCACTGATATGGTGTGCTTATCGACTATGAAGCGTCTGTGGCAACTTGACCAATCTCAAGATCTGTTGGCTTAGTCTTTCTAACATACTCATAGGAGTGAGTGTGTGTATGTAGTCGTTAGCCATTGTACCGTGTTTAAAAAAACACAACACACGAATGCATAGATAAACGAACTTAATCCACCCAAATCTCAGACTCCCAGCTTCCAGTGATACAGGAGGATTTGTCACCACTTCCCCTCTTCGCACCCACCCAGCTGTCTGCCCTCCTGATCATAGAAGACAAAATTAAACTAAACCGGCCGTTGTACGCTCGAACGGCCATGACCACACGGGCGACGCTAGGGCCAGCCACACTTCCCCTCTTCGGCACCGGCATCGCACCTCGACCGATCCGACGGCATAATGCCCCGACCACCAGCCCCCCTGGCCGGACCGGACGGTTGCGCACGTGATTCCACGCCCCAGCGCATGCAACTCACCGGGTCCGGACAGACGTCCATCCATTATCCATCATCCATGCGTGTTACTCTCTTCATTTCAAAATAGATGACTCAACTTTATACTACTAGGACGATGGCGCTGCCACGGCACCATGGACGGCGATAGATGGACGCGGTGCGTGCGTGCATCGCGGTCACCCTCGCGCGGTCGCGCCCGTGACAGCCATCGACACGCCCGCCGTGTACTGGCTGCGCTCAGTGCGCGCGCGGCTCGCTTCCTCGCCGGCCCAGGGGCCTACACGGCCGCGCGCTTTGCCAGTTTCGCTCTCTTCTCTCCGGCTTCGGCCCGTGAAAACGCTGGACCAGTCGGTAGTGCGCGCCCGGCCCCGTACGTACGGTGCGCCGGGGAGCAAGCCGGCATGGACATGGCCGCATGCATGGTGCGGTGCACGCGTCGGGCAAAGCAAACCGGATATATGCTTGCTGCTTTGCTTGTGCGGCCGGTGAGTGGCACACTGGCGCACGACTACACTGTATCCCACTGCAGCTGCCGCGGCATGGCAAACGAGACCGTAGGCGGTAGGCCCATCTCGTGTGTGTCATCTCGCATTGATATTACGTCGGCTCTTCGTGAGTAGCTAGCGGGGCAATGGCCATGTTTGGTTGCACGAGTTATAGTTAGTTTTAGTTAGTTTGGACTCAACTAACCCAAAAATATCTGAATGGAAGGATTAGTTTGGGTTAGATGCATCTAACTCACCTAAAAAATCTAACTCATTCAAGAGGTGTTTATTTGGATTAGTTTTTCTTGGGATCGCTAAAAAAGTACATTTTTTTCTCACACTCTCCCCGCAGCATACCCCCTCGTCTCCCCGCGTCACGCCCGTCCGCCGGTAAACAGTCGCGCCTCCTTGTGCAGCCCGTCCCCGTCAGCCTCGGCCAATGCGACTCCTTGCACAGGGAGGACGGATTCGGTCGGCGGGCTGCGCAAGAGGCCAGCGGGGCCTCTTGCCGGGCGCGTCCCCGTCTGCCTCAGCCAGGGCTCGCTCTGCCAAATCCGACAGAAAATAGGGTCTGAAGTAGCTAAATAATTAAGAAAGAGCATTTATTGTCAATCTAACCCTGCCATCCAAACACCTCTTTGGTTAGAGTTAATTCAGAGTTGGTTCAGGGTTAGAATCTAGTTCTGGCCTCTAACTGAGTTAGAGTATCCAAACAGTGCCATTAATGTTTGCACGGCACGCACGGACGTACTTCTCCACTGGCTTTCTTTCGGGTGGTGGTGGCCAAGCTAGTGAACTTACCGTACTTTAGTTAGGTCTTGCGTTTGCGCGTGATAACTTTGAGTTTGTTTAATTACCAAGTGTTCGACGCTCTGCTTTGATACTTGTTCGCTCTTTCGCCCTGGTGAAAAGCGATCCATGCATCGAGCTCGACCGCCACGATAAAAAGCGGGAGGCGACGTCGCACGACCGATCAACTTGGTGTCCCGGCAGTAACTCTTTTCTGGTCTTTTCTAATCCGAGTCATCCTAGTACTTCACCTACAAGAAACCACACCATCGATCCGCTCGCCTGATTGGCTATTAGAGCAGCTAGCTAGCAAATCCATCCATGAACTTGCGTGCGTGATCACCTTCGCCGGCGGCCATAATATGAAAGACAGCACATGATGACGAATCGATAAGCTAGCGCATGCATGCATGCATGCATGCATGCAGAAGCTGCAGGTACCATGCAAGGCCGGTATAGAAGAAATGGAGCAGGCGGCAGTCCGTTCCGTGCGTCAGCAAAATCTGGAATGCATGGCACCGGAGGTTTGCGCTCGTGCGCGCTGCCCGCGGCGGAGCACGGCTCTCGTCCCATCCGACGCATTTTAGGGGAAAGAGCGTGTGTATTGTAGTATTTTTATTGTTTTTGTGTGTGCATGAAGTGTTTTGTTTGGGCCAAGCCCAAATAATGAAAATAAAATGTTATCTCTAAAAGTATTCAACATCCTAAAATCCCTTTGCATTTATTATCTTTTGCAAATTCTAAAAAACTTTTGGATTAGTTATTAAACTTTTAAATTGTATACAACAATTTCACTGTCTGTATATCCTACTCAGAACACATCCACCACTTCTCTTTCACCCGGTGATAGTGATAAGTGAAAGGAGGCGCCATCGAAGGATATGACTATGACTTCCTCCTCAACTCTATACTACATGGTCCAAACACCATCATTCTTTTTTTAGTGCGGACACAGAGCGTGTGGTTTTTTATAAGAGAAAGACTGTTTCTAATTGCTTTTAATTTAGAAAAAATATGAACATTTTAAAATATGTTCACCATTTTTATATTAAATATTTCCAAAAAAATGTACCTGTTGTTTAATGTTTGCATTAAAAAAGATTCTAAAAAATAATAAATCAAAATTTTACTAAAAATATTGTGTTAAAATGTGAATCTTAAAAAAAATTCCATTTTTATAAAAATGATCAAAAAACGAAAATGTTACTTTTTAAAAGTTAATATTCATGTTCTCTCGAAAGGTAAAAAGACAATTGGCAAACTATTCCATGCACAACTACTCTTTCATCACATGACAGATATTGTTAAGGTGGCTTCTTCAAATCCACACTTCATACTATGAAAAGAGATAATTAGAATTGAATATAAGAAATGTTGTGCAATGGCACGCAAAATACACATTTTGCTATCTTTTGGCCTGTTGCAACGCACGGGCATTTGTACTAGTATAATAGTAAATGCGACCACCGATACGGGAACTTCACATAAATATAGGTTGGTTAGCTGATAACATAGAATCACACCATAAAAGGCCCACTAAATCATAAATAAAATTTAAACACGCTCTATCATCTCCCGTACCCCGTGAAACTAAATATTTCATCAGTTCCAAAACATAAGGGTTATTAGTTTTGCAGGAAGTCAAATTTCTTTAACTTTGATCAAGTTTAGAGCAAAAATATCGACATCCACAATATTAAACGAAAAATATGGAAATTCATTTCATGATGAATTCAAAAATACTGATATGATATTATGGATTTTGATATATTTCTCTATAAATTTGATCAAACTTAAAAGGTTTGACTTTTCAAAAAGTAATACACCTTATATCTTAAAACATAATGTTTTTTTAAGAAACACAACAACACCAACAGGGCAGCAAAGCGCACCCAGCCCATCCTGACGACGAATCGATAAGCTAGAGCATGCATGCAGAAGCTAGCAAAGCAGCAATCCCGTTCCATGCAGTAATCTGCAAGGCCGGTAGAAGAAATGGAGCAGGCGGCAGTTCATTCAGCGCGTGAGCAAAATCTGGAATGCATGGCACCAGAGGTCTGCGCTTGTGCGCGCTGCCCGGCGGAGCACGGCTCCCGTCCCATCCGTCCCGTTCCGTCTCGTCTCGACTGAACTAGCTAGCTGATTGAACAAACCGTGTCGATCCGGCCACAAATGAAGCTACAACGAGCTAGCGATGGGACTCCCGTGTCGCCGTCGCGGATCTTCAGCCAAGAATGTTACCGACCGGTCGGGTCATCACGCCCTTAGAATCACCGGGACAAAAATGTGTTCATATGCTAGGCTGCCTCACAGCCTCACAGGCACGGCTGACACGACCATTTACCACGGCGTATCTGGACACAAAACTACGTGCACTTCCGGTTCCCTGCCGCGAAAACCAGTCACCACGCACGCGCCCTCCTTCCTTCCAAAGGGTACGTACCACAGCTCGACCAGTCGAGCGCGGTTGCTCTGGTGCATACAATACGTAGAAAGGCGTTGCGTGGCCGCGAACGATCGAGAAGCAATGTTGGTGGAATCATGGTCGATGATGCCATGATGAACAGGGGTGTGGTGTAGGAGGTACGTATTCGATCGGAGGTACGTGCTCTATAGCTATCCATCTATCCCGGCCGCTTGGCGCTGAGAGCGACGGAGCCAGGGGGGCACGCAACGAACGTCGCCCTGCCCCATCCGAAGCCACCATCATCGATCCGTATCGGTATCAGCATCATGATCGTTCGATCGTCACCGGCAAATATTCCTTCCAAAAGCCTCGTCAATGGACTGCATTGGTGGCCGTCACTGTTTTCGCGCTGGTTCCGCGGACGGGACGGGATGCCGATCGTATACACGCACGCAGCGCTGGCTGGGATGCCATGTAAACACACACATGGTGCACTCCAAGTTTGGGACATGCAAACACACGCCTGGTGCATGCACAGAGGAAAAGCCGAAGGGAGGGAAGGAGAGGCTCCGGAGGGCCGGGCGGCAGGGCCCCGGTCCGGGCGAATCGGCCGCCAAATCTCCCGGAAAGAGAAAGCCAAGCCCAGCCGCGTCTGGAAAAGGCCTACACTTGCGATATGCCCATATGCCGTGATGAGGGACACCGCGGCAGTGGCGGGCAGCGGGATGATGCCTCGCCTTTCTCTTTCTCTTTCCCGTCGTGGTACGGAGGAGAGATGAGAGATCTTTCGGTCGAGCTACAGACGCTTTGCTCGCACGCTCACCGGCCTGACAGACATGCCATGGAAGCTTCTACGGCTGGCTGGCGCGTGTGTTTCTTCTTTCTTTTTCATGGGCTGCGTGCGTGCGTACGTGGCTGGCTCGGTTCGAACCGGCGTCTGCGCCTCTGTCTCTGCATGCAGCCTGAGAACTGAGAAGAGATCGATGGCCGCGAGAGACAGAGAAAGTGATACGTGATTTTTCCCTCCTAAAAATGAGTGATGCCGTGGTTTTGTTTTTCTACGAGAAAGCAGAATATGGTTCGTGACTCTAAAATGAAAACGTTATTTGTCCGCGAACGCGTTCGGACGGGACAATAAACAACCACATGGGAGCCGATCATCCAACGCTACTTGTAAACGTCCGCCCGCAATGCAAAAATATTCAGACGAAGTTCATGCAAACACGACATAATTCATTTTGAGTTTGGACATAATTTGCATAAAATAGGCGATATTTCCTTCATTTAACTAAAACCTTAATAAATAAAACTAAACGAGCTTGTAGTGGACGAGGCCTCGTACGTGTGGCCGACGACACCTCCATCGCCGAGATCGTAGCAGTTGAAGTGGTCCCTCCAGCAGCGGAAGGGCATGACAACCCTGCCCGCCCACCGCCTGACACTCACGGGAAATCCGTTTGCGCTTTCTCCTGCGCCGTGCGCCACCTCGCCCAACACCAACCATAGCCGGCATGCCCTAGCCTTGCCCTTGCCAGCGGCGGCAGAGCTGTCGCGGAGCAATGACTCCTTGCCGATCTTGGTGAGCTCCCCATCGAGGCGGCGCAGTCGATGCGCGGCCGTCTCCACGATGGTGATCAATCGGTCACGAGACCAGGTCTCCATGATGTCGGGGTCCGTGAGAACCCATGTTGGCACCACATTTGATTTTGCGAACACCGAGCGACGCACCATGTTGCGCCGCTCTCGCCGCGCCACCTGCCTGGCCGCTCTCTCCTCTATCGTGATGATGCTCCGCGATGTCAAAGAGCCACCACATGCATCCGAGGTAGTAGAGGAGGCACTTGTAGGCCTTCACGATCGTCGGCATCACCTCTTCCTTCACGGGCTTACAGCGCTAGTAGCGGCGCAACGACTACACAGGCTGGTTGATGCGGCCATATCTGAAGGAAATATGCTCTAGAGGCAATAATAAAGTTATTATTTATTTCCTTATATCATGATAAATGTTTATTATTCATGCTAGAATTGTATTAACCGAAAACATAATACATGCGTGAATACATAGACAAACAGATTGTCACTAGTATGCCTCTACTTGACTAGCTCATTGATCAAAGATGGTTATGTTTTCTAACCATGGACATGAGTTGTCATTTGATTAACGGGATTACATCATTAGGAGAATGATGTGATTAACTTGACCCATTCCGTTAGCTTAGCACTTGATCGTTTAGTTTGTTGCTATTGCTTTCTTCATGACTTATACATGTTCCTATGACTATGAGATTATGCAACTCCCGTTTACCGGAGGAACATTTTGTGTGCTACGAAACGTCACAACGTAACTGGGTGATTATAAAGGCTGTATCAGAGTTTGAGGGACGTCATCGGGCTGAACGTGTGCTGAACTCGGAGGTGCCGTACGTTCGGTACTTGATCGGTCGGATCGTGAAGACGTACGACTACATCAACCGCGTTGTGCTAATGCTTCCGCTTTCGGTCTACGAGGGTACGTGGACAACACTCTCCCCTCTCGTTGCTATGAATCACCATGATCTTGCATGTGCGTAGGAATTTTTTTGAAATTACTACGTTACCCAACAATATCGGCTATGCACTAGAGATGCCAAATCGTCCTTCACGCGGTGTCCGATTTGGACGCCAAGAATGTGCGCGGGGGACTCCGGCTCCGCCTTCTTGTAGCAGTAAGGTAGCGACGCCGGCACCTCCTTCATGCAGTAGTGCGGCGGCGATGTCGCCTCCGCCTTGATGCAGGCTGTCAACGACGAAGGAAGTGCCAGACTATGGTAGCGCAGCAACCGCTCGACCATGAGGTCTATCTGCCGCTGGTAATCCTCGTTCGTCGTTGTCGCCTTCACGAAGAGGTGCGGCTACTGTGGGGGCTACTCCTTCTCAGAGGAGCCAACAAATGTGGAGGTCGAGGGGCGAGGAGAGCGATGGAGTCATCGCCAGAATCCCAAGTGAGATCTACGACTTCAGAATGGTGTGGAGATGGTGGTCTGAACGGCGCCGGACTGGCGCGGAGAACCATGACTTCAGAATGGTGTGGAGATGGTGGTCTGAACGGCGCCGGAGTGGATAGATCAAAGAGGCTAGGATCAGAGAGGAGGAGGACTGGTGCGGTGCGGCGTGGATGGTACCGGAGCCCTGTTTATATAGGCACAATCAAGCGAAGGGACGGGAAGCCAGCTTCAATGTGGTGCAAAGGCTAGAGTGGGCTTCTTAGTCACAGTGTCGGTGTTGAAGCGGCGCAGCCCGCTCGTCCAGTTGTGTCACTCTGGCTGGAAACAATGTGATGGAGTCACGTCCACTCTGGAGCAGCGTTGGCCTGCATGAATGCACGACAACTGCTTTGCGCAGAGAGGGTTTTTCAGGAATAGTGGTTTTTTAAGGTGGGACCAAAGTGTCGGATGCGTACGCCGCTACGGTTCAAACACCTGCAAAAAGCCCCGTTGTTTTGCGTCCGGTTTGCCGGAAAACAGTCAATGGGACCTGTCCGCGGACCAAGGAGCTACCGCGTTGGCTGGAAAATTGCGCGCTGCTTTGTCCGGATGGTCGCGGGTGGTTTGAGGGTCCGTGTTGGCGATTCCTTATATATCTTAGGCATGTGCCATATTTTCCCTCTCCTCTTGTGAACTGGACATGTGTTCCATTTGACCATTGTCATTTGCGACTTGTCCAGATACAGTAAGGTCATGAAGCAGTTTCTTGTTTTGCAAGCAAGTTTAAACAACAAAAATATATGAAAAACACACCTACGAAAAATAGTTTGTTCCTATGAGTGATGGGGCTCGCAAAATGAGTACACCAATGACATGTTTTATAGTGTGAGGAGATAACTATTTAGAGCGTGTCGATTACACTACTAGTCAAACAGGTTGTTCCTTCACAGGAGTCTTTTGGAAAAGTGATTGGAAAATTGTAGGTATTACTGATTCAATAGTCAAGATATAGAGGTGGTAAGGATGGAAAAGAACTTCCTCTGTGATTCCCTGGACCTAAAGACATGGAAGATGTGAGAGTGGAGGACATGGCTAAAGAGAGGGCAACAACAAAAGACAACCACAATAATGATTCTATCCTTGATCATCTAGACATGAATAACCCTTCTCTTTTGACCCATGTTGTCTTGCATTGTGATTGATTGGAGTTGCACTATGGATTTGATTGGGCATAACATAGAGATTATGAGAAAAATAGAGTTGGATAGATTGGATATGCTTTTTGGTAATATTGTTGCTAAAGATGATCTTAATATGACATCTCCAGGTCATATTGATATTGGAGATGCTGACTTAAATGAACTATGTTTTGATGAAGACAATTCTAACATTGATTTGGAGGGAAAAGGCTTAGATAAATTAGAATATGTTTTCTCCTCTAAGAAAAATAGGGATGTCATTAAACCATCAATTTGTTGTAAATATGCCCTAGAGGCAATAATAATTGTGTTATTTATTTCCTTGTTTATATTCTCTGCTATAACTTATTTGGCTCTCGAGCCTGTGAAAACCAAGAGGTTCAGAGAAAAGTCGTATGCATGAGTAGAATTATAAATGTAAAATAAGATTCCTAGTCACGCCTCTAGGACTAGTTTAAGTGTTGCATGATGGTTTGGTTTTTCTGATCATGGGCATAGTTAAGTGTAAGGTGGTGCCATCACCATTGAGGGCACGATGGTAAAAGAACATTCATGTTGAATTGACACAAGTTGTATGTTATACTAAGAGATGAAATTGTCACAAGTATATATAGTCCATAATACGGGAAAGTTAACGTATGCACAATTTCTTAGACCATGAGAGTCAAGTCACTCCATACCGGATGGTGCATGTTGGAGAAGTATGTGGGTCCGACAGGTACCGAGCATTAGCATAGCCTGTAATCAATAGGTCTTGATTCCTTCTATAAAATATGTCAAGATCTTTGGTCCCTTGCAGGTAATGGAAGATGCCTGTGATGTCTTTCCAATGTCTATTGGTAGCCCCAGAACTGTATTTGGCAAGCAAATTAACGGCGAACACAATGTCCGTTTGTGTATAATTACGAGGCACATGAGTGTTCCAACTGCACTCAGGTAAGGAAATCCCGGGCCAGAATTTTCTCCTTCTCTTCCTTAGGCCTGAACGGGTCCTTGTCTCGGCGGTACTTATGGCCCCATTAGCCGGTGGAAGACCAAGGCTTTCTGCGGAGTAGCCGAGTTCTGTTTCTTTATTTGAAAACATGGACGGAAGCATTTAACGGTCGGGGAGGTGAGAGGTGTGAGGACATGAACTATGATTATGATGGCATATGAATATAGATGCCTCAAAAGAAAAAATAGGTTGAGGTATTTTTTTATTTAATTGTTTTTATCCAACGCAAGCTATCATTAGTGGACCTCATCAAGGAATAGAAAATAAAAACATTATTCACTTATCGATGGATGTAGCTGCCTCTGCGCGAGTTATTTTCTTTTCTCTGTGATCTTTTGTTTCGGTTTATACTGTTTGCATCGGTTTTTATCCTTTTTATTTATTTATTGTCGTGTTTCTTTAGTTTTCTTTGTTTCACTCTTCGGGGTCTCTCTGTTTTTTTTTGTTTTATCTAACACTTTTCTATTTGGAACATTCTCTTATACGCGTTTAATATTTTACAAATATGTGGTTGACATTTTCCAAATATATACTTCCATGTCTATTTCTTCATACAAGTCATACACTTTTCTGTACATCTAAAATATTTTGTATACATGTTTAGCATTTTCTAATATATATTTTTCTTTTTGAACATTTTCTGAATATATATTATTCTTTTCCAAATATATCGTGAAACATGCATTTGAATGGTATGATTTTTTAAACTATATGAACACATTGTATAGTATTTTTTTATAATGTCACAAAAATATTTTTAAAAAGTGTGAACATTTTTGGAAATGTAACATACATTTTATTGAATGGTATGATTTATTTTTTGAATTACACGAACATTGTAGTACATTGTATAACATTAAGAAAAATGGCATATACTTTTGTTTTAAATGCGTGACAACTTTTAAATGTCACAAACATTTTTTTGAATACTATCAAAACACATTTTAGAATTATACTAACAAAACATTTACACCACGTTAACATTTCCAAATTGGCGGTGGCATTTTAAATTTTTGAAGTACATTAAGTTTCTTTTAATATATGTATTTTTAGCATTAATAAAACAAATGAAAAATGAATAAAATATGTGTATGTATACTTATGGTATTACGGGGCGGTCCATTTAGGGCTTCCTTGAGGCGAGATGTGCTTGCGTTTCACTGCGGATGAGGCACAATTCCCCCGACCGAAACCCGATTGCTATTTGGCGCTTATACTCAAGATCATTAATTAAGGGTATCCTTTACAAAGGTCACTCGCATTTTCTTAGGGATTGACAAGTTGCGCACTGCATGTTGGCCATTTGTTGCTACATGGGATTTTTTTCTTTTTTTTCTTAGGCTCTTTTATTCAACACATTTTATCTCTTAAACCATGCGTCCAAATACCAAACCATTTGCAAAGTTGGATGTCTCCAATAGAGATATTGCAAAAACAAATCTCTGCTACTCCCAAAAGTTTTTTTAATAGGTTTTTATGAAAAAAATTCACAAAAAAACTGAAAAAGACAGGAAAAAGAGTCGGAAGCACACTTTTTTTCTTCGTTTTTTCCTTTGCGAGAGATAAAATTGTTCCTATTGTGAAAAAAATCCCTGCTTCTCCCGGAAGCAAAAGAAATGCATTTTTTTTTCTTTATGAGAGACACACATGTGCATCTGGCGGAAACAAATCTCTACCTGTAGGAGAAGCAAATATGTGCCTCCCGCGGAAGCAAAAGAAAATGTGTTTTTAAGCATAATTATGCCTCTCGCGGAATCAAATATGTGCCTACACGAGAAACAAATCCACGTCTCTCATTGGTGAAAATATGTATATATTTTTCCTTTTTTGATAAGCACAATTGTGCCTCTCATGGGAGCAAATTTGTACCTCCACGAGAAGTTGTGCTTCCCTTAGAAGCAAAAAGCAGAAAAGACATTTATTTTTCATTTTTTGAGAGGCATAATTGTGCCCCTTGCGAAAACAAACCAATGCCTCCAGTAGAAGAAAAAAACATTTTAAAGAGTTCATTTTTTCCATCAAAATATAGAAAAAACCAGCCAAAACCAAAAGGCCAAATCTTTTTCGAGAAAAACATCTAAAACAAGTGCAAAAAAATAAAATGAAAAAAAAATGCTAAGAGAGCGGCAGCATGTGACCTGTGACGGCATGTGACATGCGACATGTGACGACGACATGAAAAACAAATTCGTGCACTTTTTGAGTTTGAGAACCATTGTCAATTCGTGAACTTCTTTCAAATTCACAAATATTTTAAAAGCATGAACAATTTCCAAATACATGAACTTTTTTCGATATATGGTCATTTCTCAAAATTCACAAGTATGTTTCAAATCCATGAACATTTTTTAAATGCCTCAACTTTTCTCAATTTTTGATTTAAAAAAAATCATGAACTTTTTCAAATTCACAAACTTTTTAAAAATTCATGAACTCTTTGCCACCTCGCAATCTTTTTTTGAAAATTCGATAAGTTAAAATAAAAAACCGTAAGAGAAAATCCAGTTCACTTTTTTTAAACAGTATTACAAAAAAACGACCTTTATTTTTCCTGCCAGGCCAACAACAGAAAAAATGGCAGAAAAAGACCAGTCAACGAAGTGGGCGACCGAGCGTGTGAGATTACACCGTGGCCCACTTGCATACGCACGAGCGCCAGCTTGCTAGCTGACGCTTAACGCACCGGACCAAAAGGCCTCTCTAACTCTGTTTGATTTTGTCGACTTGTGATCGCCTCTGATTGCAAGACTATGATCACGGATAGCGATTTAGGCACGCACTCGCAGGGACTAATCACTGTCATTCAAGAGATCAACATGCAACGGAAGGATTTTACATCTTCATTGTTTATTCATGAACAAACAATGACAAACAATGAAGGAACATAACTTATTAGACGAGCGTCGCCATGTGCGCCGTTAAACCCTCATTATGCTTCCTGCAAAAAAAACCCCTCATTATGCTACTGTACTTTTTTATTTTGGGATTACTATTGTAATTTTCGTAAACATGTCTACTTATAATTAAATGGAGCGTGTTCAGCCCAAAGAAAAAACTCAGTTTGATTTTCTATAGGCAACTAGCACATGAGAAGGGGGCTATAGTGAAGAACACAATACAGGTAACCTTTATCGCAGAAGCATTAAGAAAAATTCTTCATCATAGAAAGGGATTTTTCTTGCCAAACCATAACAGAGAGGACATTAGAAGCTGTCTCCAATGATTTAGTACAGTACCATGCCAGTAATTCCACGCTCATGTTGATGTTAGTAGCTAGAATGAAGGGCTAAGCCATGCGTCAGAAAGTTGATGTTCGTATACATTCGAGGGTAAGAAAGAGGTGGATAGATCTACATTTCACGAGCAAGTTCCCACAGTCGTTCTTGTAGTCACCCACGACCCCATAGCAGGTTCAGTTTAAGATAATTCCCAATGCTAACATCACAAAAAGGTATCCCATAAAGTGCGATGGAGGTAGCTCGTATATGCGACGAGTTGATCATGGATTCCATGATCCGAAGGAGATGCCCCAAATCATTGGCACCTCCAACGAGACTATTTTCTGGTGTCGCTCATTCCCAACATTCATTATAAAACAATCCATGTAGCCGGTCTTTTTGTCTCTCTTGTTGTGCAAACCAGAAAAATACTTGCTCCACTATTATTTTCTAACTATATGTTAGTTTGCACCGTGCTCTTATCTTACTTTGTTCAGCCGTTGGAGGTCACCATAGTTATATATAGGCGAGACAAATGTGCACAAATAAAGACATATGTACTTTCTCTCTCTTGTCTCGAAAAGAGGAGTATGATCTTCTCATATTGCTGAATACAAAAGCAACTAAGCAAGTACGTGAGATATTGCTGGTGATTTTAACTGAAGAAAAAAAAGTAGTATATTCCAAAAATTCATTGTCGCACTAATAATATCAACGGCGTGTGTTGTTCTTCACTACTATCTACTCCCTCCTTTCTGGAATAATTCTTAATTCCAAATATGCGCAAAAGTTTGTGCCTGCAATTAAACAAATATGGTGCTACAAAGCCATGAGAGCAAAAGGTCTCACAAAATTCATACCCACTGGAGAAAAAGAAAGCTACAGATCAAACACTGTGGCAAAGCACACTTCCTCTTCTAGTGCCCTTTTTTAAGAAAAAAAAGGCCTAAGGGAATATATTAAAATTCACAAGACCAAAATACATCCATAATACAAAAATAAAAATACAATCAAAGCCTTGGGGTTTTGAAGTTTTCTTCCTCTTGCACCTACCGACAACGTGTCATGAGCCTCCCTTGGAAGCAAAAAAGCAGAAAATACCTTTCTGTTCCTTTTTTGAGAGGAAGCAAATCTTTTTTCACGAAAGCATAAAAATGTGTTTTAATAAAATTCATTTTTTCCACCAAAACATAGGAAAAACTAGGCACAAACAGAAAAGCCAAAACTTTTTCAAAAAAATATCTAAAACCCAAAAACACATACAGAAAAATAAAATAGAAACAAAATCCCGAGGGAGTGGCAGAGAGCGCGTTTTGAAATGCATGGAATTTTTTCAGTTTGTGATTTTTTAAAATTCATGAACTTGTTTCAAATTCGCAAACTTTTTTGAAATTCGTGAACTCTTTTCCAGCTCACAATTATTTATTTTCAAAATCTCTAAGTTTTTTTAAAAAAACCGTAAACCTTTTTTCAGTTCATTTTTTCAACAGTATTATAAAAAACCGACCGGGTTTTTTTCTGCAAGACCAACAACAGAAAAAAATGGGTGAAAAAGACCAGTCGGCGAAGGGGTCAATGGAGTGGGCGCGTTGGTGAGCTGCGCAAGATTATGCTGCGGCGCACTTACATACGCGAACACTGTATCTCGCCTTAAGCGAGCTGGAATGGATCTACCGCAGAAGGATCTACGGTACTCAGGTCGGCCCGTTCGTGCACAGTAATAAACAGAAAAAGAGAATAGAATGGACCAGGGCAGGATTCAAGGGAGCTCCTGTATGACGCCCGCGAGCGTCAAGCTGTCGACCCTTCGCTGAACAGAACCGCGAACGGGCCGGCCCAGTTGGACCTGATGAAATCCAGGCACGTAAAAAAATATCACCAGAAAACTGTTGCGCCAGAAAGAGAGCTCGATCTCGTTATTTCCGACCTAGTCCAAACCAATAAACCAGACACGTACTACTGCTAGATTTTCGGCGCCCAACTTTAAGAACCAATATGTATGGCCTGATCAATTAAACTACCATATACAACAGCAGGTCCATTTCTTTTTTCAAACTTTTCAACATTTCTTGGGGAAAATGAACATTTTTCTTAATTTTTTTCATAACGTTTGAAATATTGATATTTTTAGAAATTTTATCAAACTTTTAAAAACGAACATTTATTGAAAACATGAATAAAAAATTGACATTTCAAATGATGAACACTTTTTAAATATACATTGAACGTTTTTTCACATATGTTGAACAATTCTTAAATACACACTGAACATTTTTAATGTATGCTGAACAAATATTTAAATACACACTGAACATTTTGGTGATATATGCTGGACAATATTTAAATTCTCATTGAACATTTTTGTGAATATATGTTGAATAATTTCAAAATACATAAAGAACATTTTCTTAAATATACGATGAACATGTTTGTATATAATATGCAAAGAAATGTGTATAATATACAAAAAGTAATAAAAATAAAAAAAGACGCGAAAGAAATAGAAGCAGAAAAACAGAAATGAAAGAAACAGAAAAAAAGAAGAAAAAGCAGCCGTCGGTGGGCCGGCCCAAACTGGGGAGTCGGGTGGCCAGGCTTCAGCGGAGCCACATCCTTTTGACGCCTGCGGGCGTCAAATAGGATCTGCCAGGATTCAAACCCTTGTCGTGTGGTTTAGAGCAAGCGCAGCTAACCACTAGGATATTCCTTAGATTCTTGACAGGATAGTCCAAACTGGTCGAGGTTTCCACTGTTGCTCCTCCTTTTTTTTTACAATTTTCTATTTCTATTTCTTTTTCTTTAATTATTTTCTTTTATACTCTCCATTTTTTCATTATTTTTCTGCATTTTGTTTCTTCAATTCTTCGTTTTTTCATTTACTTTTTCCTTTTTTACATTTTGTTTCTTTTTTGCTTTTCTTTATTTTAGTTATTATTCTAAATTTTTTGTAAATGTCAACAACAATTTTTATAATACACATCTAACATTTTTCAAATATATTAAAAAAATTGTAACACATAGTCAACATTTTTCTATACACATTTTAAACATTTTTCAAATGTTTGATTTATATTTTTCAAATACTTGTTCAACATTTTTTCAAATGCTTGATTAACATTTTTATACACATGATTAATATTTTTTCATCATTTTATTAATAGATGGTCAACATTTTTCTATACACATTTAACATTTCTCAAATGATTGTATTTTTTAAATATTTGTTCAACATTTTTTTTCAAAATTCTTGATGAAATATTTTTATACATAATAAAAAATCATCATTTTTTAAGATATGATCAACAATTTTTTATACACATTCAAAAAAAAGTTCCGACAGCTTGTTCAACATTTTTCAAATACTTTTTCAATATTTTTGAAATACTTGTTCAACATTTTTCTTATACATGATGAACATGTTTTTCTATAGGCATTTAACAATTTTGAATGCATGATTACTATTTTTTCAAAACATTATGTAAAGTATATTTTTTAATATGTAATTTAATAAATTTCAAAAGTGTAAACAATATTTAAAAACAAACAAAAAACAAAAACCAAAAACATGAAAGCAAAACAAAAAAAAGACAAGGATGTTCCGTCCAGCGCATCTGGGCCGGCCCATCTAGAGCTAGTGTTTCCCTAGGTCTCGCTTAAAGCGAGACATAGGGGCACCTGGCTCTTAACGCGCTGGACCAAAAGACCTCTGATTTTTTTTGCAGAAATGATCAAATCTATTATAAAGATTCACCTAAAGTACAAAACACCTCAAACATAATAAAAATTACATTGAGGTACATGAACCACCAAACGACCATTGGCGCCGCCAGAACAAGCCGTCGACGTGCCACTGTCACCGCTCCCATAACGGAGCCGGCCCGACCTTGTCGATGACAACCAGCAAGTCTTCGTGCACATGCCCCTAAGGACCAGCGCCCCAGAGTCGCAGTCGTCGCCATTGAATCCTTGAATAGATCTGAAGAAACTCACACCAAATATCGTAGTTGCGTACGCACGACGAGGAACCCTAACCCCGCCGTCCCGAGGAGCTGGCAGAAATCTACGCTGGAGCTCCGTCTAATCCATCCCAATGGACGAACTTAAGGGGGATCTGAGCCCGGAAGATTGTCTCAAAGAAGCGCCGTCATCCGTCCAAACGTCGTCCCTGCGAGTACTAAAACCCTACCTATCTACTAGCGGATTCGAACCACTAGAAAATCCCCTCCCTGCCACCGGCCGCCCAGGCGGTAGGCGGAGAGGAGGCAAATTCACGGACTCACTGGTGGAGATAGAGGGGAGGAAGACTTTCCCTAATCGACTTGCGAGAGGGGAAAGAAAAGCTCAAAAGACCTCTGAGTGCAAGACTATGATCAATGGAGGCACTCTCGGAGACACATTCATTCAAGAGATCAACATGCGACCGAAGGATTTTACATCCTCATTGTTTGTTCATGAAGGCGTTGTCAAATATGAAGGATTTTACTCTCATATTCGGCGGCTGCTAGGGTTCCTTCTGTCTCCTCGCACCAGCGTGGATCTACCGCATCTCCTGTGGTCTTATTGCCATAGAGGCGTGGTGGATCTCGGCCCTTGCCGGTGGGAGGGCTTCATTTCTAGATGCTCTTTTGTGTGTTCTTAGGGTTTGTGTTCTGCTCAGAGAGATGAGGCGGCGGCGGCTCTCTGAAGATGAAATAAAGTTCTCCCCACCTAACCCCCGTCACGGTGATGCTTCTAGCGTAATCAGAGGGCGTGTGGAGATTTGTCTCCGGCGGATCTCGCGGGATTCAGTTAGCATTTGTCTTCGGTGGATCCACATGCATCCAGTCTTTGTTCGTGTGTCTACAGGTTGGATCATTCCGATCTAAGCTTCTCTTCAACGACGGTGGTTGCTATTTTGGTGTGCTGGTCCTATAGGGCCTTAGCACGACGACTTTTCGACTGTCTACTATAAGTTTTGTCCGGCTCCAGAGAGGGAGGGCCATGATGGCGGCGCGTCTTGGTCTCGCTCCAATGCTTGTAGTCGTCGCTAGGTGGTCCATAGATTTGCATGTAATTTTTATTATTTTTAGCATTCATTGTACTATTATGATTGATGATGAATGGATTGAAAGTTTTCTTAAGAAAAAGAAGGACGTCACTTATTACACAAGCGTCGCCATGTATGGCCGTTAAACCCCCATGATACTACTGTAGTTTCTGTAAACAGGTAACCTTTATCGCAGAAGCTTTAAGAAAAAAATCTTCATCATAGAAAGGGATTTTTCTTTTGTCAAACCATAACAGAAAGGACATTACAAGCTGTCTGCAATGATTTAGTACAGTACAATTCCAGGCTAGTGTTGATGTTAGTACCCAGAATGAAGGGCCAACACCTGCGTCAGAATGTTGAACGAGGGTGGGAGATCTACATTTCACGAGCAGGTCCCCATGGTCGTTCTTGTAGTCACGCGCGACCCGTAGCATGCTCAGTTTTAGATAATTCCTAATGCTAACACAACAAGAAGGTATCCCATAAAGTGCGATGGAGGTAGCTCGTATATGCGACGAGTTGATAATGGATTCCGTAATTTGGAGGCGATGCCCCGAATCGTTGGCACCTCCAACGAGACTATTTTTTGGTGCCGCTTATTCCCAACATTCATTCTAAAACAATCTATGTGGATGATCTTTTTGTCTCTCTCGCTATGCAAACCAGGGAATACTTGCTCCACTATTATTTTCTAACTACATGTTACTGGTTTGCACCATGCTCTCATCTTACTCTACTCAACCGTTGGAGGTCACCATAGTTATATATAGGTGAGAAAAATGTGCATAAATAAAGACACACGTACTTTCTTTCTCTTTCTTGTCTTGAAAAGAGGAGTAGGTGAGCACAAATTAATATATGATCTTCTGATAATGCTGAATACACAAGCAAGTACGTGAGATATTACTGGTGATTTTAACTGAAGAAAAAAAGTAGTACACCAAAAATTCATAGTGACACTAATAATATCAAGGGCTTATGCCGTTCTTCACTACTATGAGATCTACTTCCTCCATTCTGGAGTAATTCTTAATTCCAATAATATGTGCAAAAGTTTGTGCCTGCAATTAAGGATGTGTTTGGTAGCCTGTATTAGGCCCAACCAGACCCGTGTAGGATGTTTTTGGTTGTTTGATTGCCTGAGTCACATTAAAAAGTTGACCCGCACGAAACTCAAAGCACCTCCGAGTCTGCATCCATAGGAACGCTTAAATCGGGCGTTTCTAACGGGCCATGCTGAGTTGAGCCACCATCGAGCCCACATGGCGAGCCCTCTTGCAGGAGAGGATGCGAGCTGTATACATGCTGCATGCTGTTTCTTCTTCCACCTGGAGTAAACTCCTTCTCTAATCTCTTTTCTTTGGCCCCTTCTAATCCACACAACAATGCATCGGTTTGAAATAAGCTCTACATGAAAAAGATGAGTATTGATGTTATGGTTCCATTTCTGTGACCAGTTTGTAGTTTCATCGACCATAAATTTTCAATTTTGTGTTCATTTTTGGAGCTATTTTGAATGAATTTTGTCAAATTCGTCACGCACGGTTGACCGTTTGAAATTTCCTTTGATCAGTAGCTTCATCTTATAGTTTCACACGACTTTCGTGTTGCACATTTTCTATTTTGATAATAGTAGATGATTAAATCTGACTTCTTCCTCCTGAAACGTATATACGCAGGAAGTGGATCCTCTAACATTCTCAAGGATGTCACGAAGCTACAGTGAAATGTGTGTAAAACGAAGAAGGGATGTTAGGGTACCGTAGCATGTACAAAAATATGTGTACACGATTTACTGTAGCATGTACAAAAATAAATTAAAAAATAATTTTATTGCATCATAATTTTGTTTGTATGTAATTTTTGTAAATATATATAGTAGATTTGCAAGTTGCAAATTAATTTTAATTATTTAACCATATGGATGTGAAGGAGGGATGTCACGGTTACTGTAGCTTACGTGACATCCCTTGAGGATGTTAGAGGATCCGGTTCCATATACGCATATGTGTGATATGTGTTAATAACACTCCTTAATCTCGGCCTCCTCTCCTGTGACCCGCTAGGCGTGTCGCTCCTCTCGGCCTCCTCCCCTGCATGCTGTTGCACTAGCGCCACCGCCGGCCTCGTTCCTCTCAACCTCCTCCCCCATGTCCTGCATTAGCATCACCGTCGACATCGTTCCTCTCAACCTCCTCTCCCATGTCCTATTACACTCATGCGGTCGTCGTCCCGGTCTCCTCTCTCATGTCCTGCTACACTAAAGCCATCGCTGACGTCGTTCCTCTCGGCCTCCTCGCTCGCACCCTACTACAATGGTACCGTCGTCATCGTCGTTCTTTTTGACCTCCTCCTCCGTGTCCTACTACAGTGACGCCGTCGTCATCGTCGTTCTTTTTGGCCTCCTCCTCCGTGTCCTACTACACTGACGATGCCATGGCAGGCACACTGCATTTTTTCACCATCATCCTCTGCCTCTACGCCTTCCTATTCGTCACTCCATGATAATCCACAAGTATAGGGGATCAATTGTAGACTTTCTCGATAAGTAAGAATGTCGAACCCAACGAGGAGTTAAAGGTAGAACAAATATTCCCTCAAGTTCTATCTGAAGGAAATATGCCCTAGAGGCAATAATAAAGTTGTTATTTTATATTTCCTTATTCATGATAAAGGTTTATTATTCATGCTAGAATTGTATTGATCAGAAACTGAAATACATGTGTGAATACATAAACAAATATCGTGTCCCTAGTAAGCCTCTACTAGACTAGCTCGTTGATCAAAGATGGTTAAGGTTTCCTAACCATGGACATGTGTTGTCATTTGATAACGGGATCACATCATTAGGAGAATAATATGATGGACAATACCCATCCATTAGCTTAGCATAATGATCATTCAGTTTTATTGCTATTGCTTTCTTCATGTCAAATACATATTCGTTCGACTACGAGATTATGCAACTCCCGGATACCCGAGGAATACTTTGTGTGCTATCAGACGTCACAACATAACTGTGTGATCACAAAGATGCTCTACATGTATCTCCTAAGGTGTATGTTGAGTCGGCACAGATCGAGATTAGGATTTGTCACTCTGAGTATCGAAGAAGTATCTTTGGGCCTCTCGGCAATACACATCAGAAGAAGCCTTGCAAGCAAAGTGACTAATGAGTTAGTGGAAGGAAATATGCCCTAGAGGAAATAATAAAATTGTTATTTTATATTTCCTTATATCATGGTAAATGTTTATTATCCATGCTAGAGTTGGATTAACCGGAAACTTGATACATGTGTGGATACATAGACAAAACATCGTGTCCCTAGTAAGCCTCTACTAGACTAGCTCGTTGATCAAAGATGGTTAAGTTTCCTAACCATAGACATGTGTTGTCATTTGATTAACGAGATCACATCATTATGAGAATGATGTGATGGACAAGACCCATCCGTTAGCTTAGCATAATGATTGTTAAGTTTTATTGCTATTGCTTTCTTCATGGCTTATACATATTCCTTTGACTATGAGATTATGCAACTCCCGAATACCGGAGGAACACCTTGTGTGCTATCAAACATCACAATGTAACCGGATGATTATAAAGATGCTCTACAGGTGTCTCTGAAGGTGTTTGTTGGGTTGGCATAGATCGAGATTAGGATTTGTCACTCCGAGTATCGGAGAGGTAACTCTGGGCCCTCTCGGTAATGCTCATCAAACTAAGCCTTGCAAGCGATGTGACTAATGAGTTAGTTGTGGGATGATGCATTACGGAATAAGTAAAGAGACTTGCCGATAACGAGATTGAACTAGGTATGAGGATACCGACGATCGAATCTCGGGCAAGTAACATACCGATGACAAAGGGAATTACGTATGTTGTCATTGCGGTTTGACCGATAAAGATCTTAGTAGAATATGTAGGAACCAATATGAGCATCCAAGTTCCGCTGTTGGTTATTGATCGGAAATGTGTATCGGTCATGTCTACATAGTTCTCGAACCCGTAGGGTCCGCAAGCTTAACGTTCGATGATGATTTGTATTATGAGTTATGTGTTTTGGTGATCGAAGATTGTTGGGAATCTCGGATGAGATCACGGACATGACGAGGAGTCTCGAAATGGTCGAGAGGTAAAGAGTGATATATTGGACGATAGTATTCGGACACCGGAATGGTTTCGGGATGTTTCGAATATTTATCGGAGTATCGAGGGATTACCGGAACCCCCCGAGGAAAGTAATGGGCCTACATGGGCCATAGGGGAGAGAGGAGGCAGCCCACAAGGGGTGGCTGCGCCCCCCACGGGAGTCTAAATTGGATTAGGGGAGGGGAGGCACCCCCTTTCCTTCCCCTACTCCCTCTCCTTTCCCCCTTTCCCCCTCCATGAGAAGGAGAAGAGGGGGGGCGGGCGAATCCTACTAGGACTGGGAGTCCTAGTAGGACTCCCCTCTCCTTGGCACACCCCTTGTCGCAGGAATCCTCCCCTCCTTTATATACGGGGGCAGGGGGCACCCCAAAGCACATCAATTGTTCTCTTAGCCGTGTGCGGTGCCCCCTCCATAGTTTACTCATCCGATCATATCATCATAGTGCTTAGGCGAAGCCCTGCGCGGATCACATCACCATCACCGTCACCACGCCGTCGTGCTGACGAAACTCTTCCTCGACACTTTGCTGGATCAAGAGTTCGAGGGACGTCATCGAGCTGAACGTGTGCAGAACTCGGAAGTGCCGTACGTTCGGTGCTTGATCGGTTGGATCATGAAGACGTTCGACTACATCAACCGCATTAAGCTAACGCTTCCACTTTCGGTCTACAAGGGTACGTGGACACACTCTCCCCCTCTCGTTGCTATGCATCTCCTAGATAGATCTTGCGTGATCTGGGATTTTTTTTAAAAATTTCATGCTACATTCCCATCAGTGGTATCAGAGCCAGGTCTATGCGTAGATGATATGCACGAGTAGAACACAAAGAGTTATGGGCGATCATAGTCATACTGCTTACCACCAACGTCTTATTTTGATTCGGCGGTATTGTTGGATGAAGCGGCCCGAACCAACCTTACATGACCACATTCATGAGACCGGTTCCACCGACAGACATGCAACTTGTTTTGCATAAAGGTGGCTGGCGGATGTCTGTTTCTCCAACTTTAATTGAATCGAATTTGACTACGGCCGGTCCTTGTTAAAGGTTAAAACAACACACTTGACGAAAAATCGTTGTGGTTTTGATGCGCAGGTAAGAAATGTTCTTACTAGAAGACCATAGCAGCCACATAAAACTTGCAACAATAAAGTAGAGGACGTCTAACTTGCTTTTGCAGGGCATGTTGTGATATGATATGGTCAAGACATGATGAGATATATTTTGATGTATGAGATGATCATGTTTTGTAAAAAGTTATCGGCAACTGGCAGGAGCCTTATGGTTGTCGCTTTATTGTATGAAATGAAAGCGCCATGTAACTGCTTTACTTTATCACTACGCATTAGTGATAGTTGTAGAAGCAATAGTTGGCGAGACGACAATGACGCTACGATGGAGATCAAGGTGTCAAGCCGGTGACAATGGAGATCATAACGGTGCTTTGGAGATGGAGATCAAAGGCACAAGATAATGATGGCCATATCATGTCACATTTTTTGATTGCATGTGATGTTTATCTTTTATGCATCTTACTTTGCTTAGTACGGCAGTAGCATTATAAGATGACCCCTCACTAAAGTTCAAGGTATAAGTTTTCTCCCTGAGTATGCACCGTTGCGACAGTTCGTCCTGCCGAGACACCACGTGATGATCGGGTGTGATAAGCTCTACGTTCACATACAACAGGTACAAGACAGTTTTGCACGTGCAGAATACTCGGGTTAAACTTGACGAGCCTAGCATGTACATACATGGCCTCGGAACACTGAGACCGAAAGGTCGAACGTGAATCATATAGTAGATATGATCAACATAGAGATGTTCACCATTGAAAACTACTCCATCTCACGTGATGATCCGACATGGTTTAGCTGATATGGATCACGTGATCATTTAGATGAGTCTAGGGATGTCTATCTAAGTTGGAGTTCTTAAGTAAGATGATTAATTGAACTTAATTTATCATGAACTTTTGAACGCCATGGAGCATATGAGATGTTCCAAGAGTTGAAATTAGTATTTCAGACTCATGCCCGTGTCGAGAGGTATGAGACCTCTGACAGTACTTTGCCTACAAGATGGAGGAGAATAGCTCAACCAGTGAGCATGTGCTTAGATTGTCTAGGTACTACAATTGCTTGAATGAAGTGGGAGTTAATCTTCCAGATAAGATAGTGATTGACAAAGTTCTCTAGTTACTAGAACTTCATGATGAACAGGGATGACGAAAACGATTCCCAAGCTCTTCGTGATACTGAAATCGGCGAAGGTAGAAATCAGGAAATAACATCAAGTGTTGATGGTTAACAAGACCATTAGTTTCAATAAAAAGGGCAAGGGAAAGAAAGGGAACTTCAATAAGAATGGAAAGCAAGTTGCCGCTCCCGTTAAGAAGCCCAAAGCTAAACCCAAGCCTGAAACTGAGTGCTTCTACTGCAAAAGGAAATGGTCACTGGAAATGGAACTGCCTCAAACATTTGGCAGTTAAGAAGGATGGCAAAGTGAACAAAGGTATATTTGATATACAGATTATTGATGTGTACTTTGCTAGTATTCATAGTAACCCCTAGGTATTTGATACCGGTTCAGTTGCTAAGATTAGTAACTTGAAACAGGAGTTACAAAATGAACAAAGACTAGTTGAGGGCGAAGTGACGATGTGTGTTGGAAGAGATTCCAAGGTTGATAAGATCACCAACGCATACTCCCTCTACCTTCGGGATTAGTGTTGAACCTAAATAAATGTTATTTGGTGTTTGCGTTGAGCATTAATATGATTGGATCATGTTTATTGCAATACGGTTATTCATTTATAAGTCGGAATTATTCTGTTTACATGAATAAAACCTTCTATGGTCATACACCCAATATAAATGGTTTCTTGAATCTCGGTAGTAGTGATACACATATTCATAATATTGATGCCAAAAGATGCAAAGTAGATAATGATAGTGCAACATACTTGTGGCACTGTCGTTTAGGTCATATTGGTGTAAAGCGCATGAAGAATCCATGCAGATGGGCTTTTGGAATCACTTGATTATGAATCATTTGATACTTGCGAACCATGCCTCATGGGCAAGATGACTAAAAATCCGTTCTTCGAAACAATGGAGCAAGCCACTGGCTTATTGGAAATAATACATACCGATGTATGCGGTCTGATGAGTGTTGAGGCTCGCGGTGGGTATCGTTATTTTCTGACCTTCACAGAAGATTTGAGCAAATATGGGTATATCTACTTGATGAAACACAAGTCTGAAACATTTGAAAAGTTCAAATAATTTCAGAGTGAAGTATAGAATCATCGTAACAAAAAAAAAAATTCTACTATGTGATCGCGGAGGCGAATATTTGAGTTACGAGTTTTGCCTTCATTTAAAACAATGTGGAATAGTTTCACAACTCACGCTACCTGGAACACCACAGCGTAATGGTGTGTCTGAACGTCGTAACCGTACTTTATTAGATATGGCACGATCTATGATGTCTCTTACCGATTTACCACTATCATTTTGGGGTTATGCATTAGAGACAGATGCATTCACGTTAAATAGGGCACTATCTACATCCGTTGAGATGACATCGTATGAACTATGGTTTGGCAAGAAACCAAAGATGTCGTTTCTTAAAGTTTGTGGTTGCGATGCTTATGTGAAAAAGTTTCAAACTGATAAGCTCGAATCCAAATTGAAGAAGTGCGTCTTCATAGGATACCCAAAAGAAACTGTTGGGTACATCTTCTATCACAAACCCGAAGGCAAGATATTTGTTGCTAAAGAATGGATCCTTTCTAGAGAAGGAGTTTCTCTCGAAAGAAGTGAGTGGGAGGAAAGTAGAACTTAATGAGGTAATTGTACCTCCTCTCGAATTGGAAAGTAGTTCATCACAGAAAACCGTTCCCGTGATACCTACACCAACTAGTGAGGAAGTTAATGATGATGATCATGAAACTTTAGATCAAGTTACTACCGAACCTCGTAGGTCAACCAGAGTACGTTCCGCACTAGAGTGGTATGGTAATCCTGTTCTGGAAGTCATGTTACTAGACCATGACGAACCTACAAACTATGAGGAAGCGATGATGAGCCTAGATTCCACGAAATGGCTTGAGGCCATGAAATCTGAGATGGGATCCATGTATAAGAACAAAGTGTGGACTTTGGTTGACTTGCCCAATGATTGACGAGCGATAGAGAATAAATGGATCTTCAAGAGGAAGATGGACGCTGATGGTAGTGTTACTATCTACAAAGCTCGACTTGTCGCAAAAGGTTTTTGACAAAGTTCAAGGTGTTGACTACGATGAGATTTTCTCACTCGTAGCGATGCTTAAGTCTGTCCGAATCATGTTAGCAATTGCCACATTTTATGAAATCTGGCAAATGGATGTCAAAACTGAATTTTTTATTGGATTTCTTAAAGAAGACTTGTATATGATGCAACCAGAAGGTTTTGTCAATCCTAAAGGTGCTAACTGGTGACCAATAAGTATAGGGGATCAATTGTAGCTCTTTTCGATAAGTAAGTGTATTGAATCCAATGAGGAGCAGAAGGAAATGACAAGTAGTTTTCAATAAGGTAATGCCTGCAAGTGCTAAAATTGTAAGTAGCAGAGTAGTTTGGTAGCAAGATAATTTGTAACGAGCAAGTAGCTATAATAGTAAAAAGTATGCAGCAAGGTAGCCCAATCCTTTTGAGGCAAAGAACAGGTCAAAACGATCTCTTATGATAAGCAAAGCGTTCTTGAGGGTACACGGGAATTTCATCTAGTCACTTTCATCATGTTGGTTTGATTTGTTTTCGCTACTTTGATAATTTGATATGTGGGTGGACCGGTGCTTAGGTGCTGTTCTTACTTGAACAAACCTCCTACTTATGATTAACCCTCCCGCAAGCATCCGCAACTACGAGAAAAGTATTAAGAATAAATTCTAACCATAGCATTAAATTCTAGGATCCAATCGGTCCCTCACGGAATAGCGCATAAACTGGGGTTCAAGCTTCTGTCACTCTTGCAACCCATCATCTAATTGCTACTCCACAATGCATTGCCTTAGGTCCAAATATGGTGAAGTGTCATGTAGTCGACGTTCACATGACACCACTAAGGTAATAACAACATACATACTATCAAAATATCGAACACATATCAAGTTCACATGATTACTTGCAACATGATTTCTCCCGTGACCTCAAGAACAAAAGTAACTACCCACAAATGATAAACATGCTCATGATTAGAGGAGTATTAAATAGCATATTGGATCTGAACATATAATCTTCCACCAAATAAACCATGTAGTAATCAACTATAAGATGTAATCAACACTACTAGTCACCCACAAGCACCAATCTATAGTTTCGATAACAAGATTGAATACAAGAGATGAACTAGGGTTTGAGATGAGATGGTGCTGTTGAAGATGTTGATGGAGATTGCCCTCCCCAAGATGGGAGAGTTGCTGGTGATGATGCTGACGATGATTTCCCCCTCCGGGAGGGAAGTTCCCCCAGCGGAAGCGCTCCATCCTGAAAGCCTTCTCCTCATTTTTTCTAGGTCAAAATGACCTATATACTAGAAGATGGGCACTAGAGGTGGGCCGAGGAGGCTACAACCCACCAGGGCGCACCCGGGGGCCCTGGCGCGCCCAGGTGGGTTGTGCCCACCTGGTGGCCCCCTCTGGTGGTTATTGGCTCCAATAATTCTTAAATAATCCGTAAAAAATCTCTGTGAAGTTTCATCTTGCTTGGAGTTGTGCAGAATAGGTGGCCCGGCGTAGCTTTTTCAGGTCCAGATTTCTAGCTGCCGGAATTCTCCCTCTTGGTGTGTTCCTTGCAAATTATGAGAGAAAAGGCATTAGATTACTCCAAAAAGCATTATTATGGATAAAAACATTATAAATAACAGTAAGAAAACATGATGCAAAATGGACGTATCAACTCCCCAAGCTTTGAGAGAGAGGTGTCGATAAAAACAAAATATGGACATAGAAGCATCATGTTGATTATTATAACAACAACAAAATTAAACACAGGACTTTTATCATAGAACTTTTATCATATACTTCTCATGAATAATTAACAATTCATCACATAATCGAAGTATAAAGCAAAAACTCTCTTAGAAACCAACAAACTATCTTCTCAGTCAACTTTGCAACTACAGTTCATTATCTTTTTAGGAAGAGTCTCATGTCGGAGCCTTTTAAGCAAGTCCACATACTCAACCATCATATAGTCTTCTATGATTGCTAACACTCACCTTGTACCCATGAGCAAAACGTTTCAACCGGACACATAGAAAGATAGGGGCTTATAGTTTCGCCTCCCAACATACTCACCTCAAGGGTGATATCAACAATAATAACTCATGCTATCTATATTCAACTGGACATATGTGCCTAGATCTTTCCTCACCACATGATGCTTGCCAAAAGAGAAAATAAAAAGGAATAGAAGGAAAACTTTGACTCTTTGCATAAAAGTAAATACATAAAAGTAAAAGATAGGCCCTTCGCAGAGGGAAGCAGAGGTTGCCATGCGCTTATTTGTTTGCATGCTCAATCCCTTAGTGCAAGAGAACGTCATGTTGTATTGCCCCTTAAGATGACAACCTTTATTACGCATTCTGTCGCTTCTATTCTTTGTCATCCAAGTTCGTACAACACTCAATTTTCTCTTACACTAAATGATCTCACATATTTAGAAGCAATTTTTATTGCCTTTTTGCACCAATGATAACTTACTTGAGGGATCTTTCTCAATCCCTAGGTAGGTATGGTGGACACTTGAAAAAGATTTGGGTTTAAGGGTTTTTGGATGCACAAGTAGTATCTCTACTTAGTGCGGAATTTTTGGCTAGCAAAGATAGGGGGAAAGCACCACATGTTAGAAGGATCTATGACAATATGACTTCTATGTGAATATAAACAAACATAAACCATTAAGTTGTCTTCCTTGTCCAACGTCAACAATTTTGGCATATAATATTTTGATGAGGGTTCACAATCACAAAAGATTTCTAGGATAGTATATTTATATGTGAATCTTCTCTTCCCTTATTAATTCTTTCATGAGTTGCATCATTGACTAATGCTATGTTTGTCAATCTCTAATAAAATTTCCTACTTATACTTTTCCTTATGTGGTGCTATCACCTACCATAGGATTAGTATGTGATTTTGTTGATTTATTTCCTTTCTTTATTTATTCCCTTTCTCTTTTTCTTATTTTATTTCTTTTCTTTATTTTCAACATGAAAGTAAATAAAGCAAAAATCAAACTAAACTTTATTATATAACTTGCACACGATTACAATGATAGATCACTAAGAAAACTCTCAAAGAAGAAAGGATTGAACTAAACTTTATTTCATCTAAAGCAAAAAGATCGAACTAAGATAAGTAAAAGCAAAAATAGTGGGATGATACGATACCGTGGCACCTCCCCCAAGCTTGGCGGAAACCAAGGGGAGTGCCCATACCCGATACTCAGTTCTCCTTTGGTGGTGAAGAGGATGGTGGTGGTTTGAAGATAGGGGATTTTCCCTTTGCTTCCTTCAGTTTCTGACTGAGAGTAAAATTCTCCATCATCAACTCGCAATTATCTATCTCGAGTTTTATTATCCTCTTGAACAATGCCTCCATGCTTTCGTTCTTGAACCGGGGAGGAATCGATTCATCTTCATCCTCTTCGGAGGTCAAGCTATAGTGCTTCTCATCCCCATAGGACTTGGGGTTTGCGATGAGATCAACAACATAGCTCTCTCCCTCAGAGTCTTGGGACGACATATTTTCAGATCTACGCAGAAAACAACAAGAAAAGAGAATAGAGGATTTCTCCGTGATATGGTGGTTAACAGGTTCGGGAAGTATATATAGATTTTTTATCTTGGAGGACAAGCATACGGAAGAAAAACGGAGTACGGAAGGTGTCCCAGGTGGGCACAACCCACCTGGGCGTGCCAGGAAAGCCTGGCGCGCCCTGGTTTCTTGTGCCCACTAGGGGACGCTTCCTGGGAGTTTCTTTATTTCCAAAATTCTAAAATATTCTAAAACTGAAAAAATAATATTTTTGCGGATTTTTCGGAGTCCGTTTACTTACCGTATCACATACCTCCTTATTTCCACAATTCTAGAGTGTTCCAGAAGGACTCTTTTATGTGTTCTTCCGGTGTCAAAGTTTGGACAATATTACTTTCAACATTAATAGGCATACCTGAGGTATAATGCTTTATTCATTGTCCACTGACAACCTTCGGGTTAGTACCTTCATAACTATTTATTTTTATGGCTCCAGACCGATAAACCTCCTCGATGACATATGGGCCTTCCCATTTCGAGAGGAGCTTTCTTGCAAAAAATCTAAAACGAGAGTTGTACAAAAGAACAAATTCTTCGACTTTAAACTCACGCTTTTGGATTCTTTTGTCATGCCATCTTTTAACTTTTCCTTTGAATAATTTTGCATTTTCATAAGCTTGGGTTCTCCATTCATCTAATGAGCTTATATCAAATAACCTCTTTTCACCAGCAAGTTTGAAATCATAGTTGAGCTCTTTCACTACCCAAAATGCTTTATGTTCTAATTCAAGAGGCAAATGACAAGATTTTCCATAAACCATTTTATAAGGAGACATATCCATAGGATTTTTATATGCTGTTCTATAAGCCCAAAGTGCATCATATAATTTCTTAGACCAATTCTTCCTGGACCTATTGACAGTCTTTTGCAAAATTAACTTTATTTCTCTATTGCTAAGTTCAACTTGAGCACTAGACTGAGGATGATAGGGTGATGCAATTATATGGTTAACATCATACTTGGCAAGCATTTTATGGAAAGCACCATGAATAAAGTGTGAACCACCATGAGTCATTAAATATCTAGGGACTCCAAACCTTGGGAAGATAACTTCCTTAAGCATTTTAACAGAGGTGTTGTGATCAGCACTACTGGTTGGAATAGCTTCTACCCATTTAGTAACATAATCAACAACAACCAAAATATGTGTATACCCATTAGAGGAAGGAAAAGTCCCATGTAATCAAATCCCCAAACATCAAATGGTTCAACAGCAAGTGAATAATTCATAGGCATTTCTTGATGCCTACCGATATTACCTATTCTTTGACATTCATCACAAGATGAAACAAATTTACGGGCATCCTTGAAGAGAGTAGGCTAATAGAATCTAGACTACAATACCTTATGAGAAGTTATATCTCCAGCATGATGCCCTCCATAAGCCTCGGAGTGACATTTCCGTAGGATTTGTCCCTGTTCATGCTCAGGTACACAACGTCTAAGAATACCATCTACTCCCAAAAGTAGTGTCTTAAATCATAGAAGATTTTTTTATTTTGTTGGTATGTAAAGCTAGGTGGCAAATATTTAGCAACAATGTAATTAGCATAGTCAGCATGCCAAGGAGTACTATTAGCAACATTTATTGTAGCTAACTACTCATCAGGAAAACTATCATCAATATGTAGTGGGTTATCAAGCACATTTTCAAGACTAGACAAGTTATCAGCTACGGGGTTCTCAGCTCCTTTTCTATCAATGATATGTAAATCAAATTCTTGTAACAAGAGAACCCAACGAATATGTCTAGGTTTAGCATCTTTCTTTTCCATAAGATATTTAATAGCAGCATGGTCTATGTGAACAGTTACTTTGGAATCAACAATATAAGGTCTAAATTTATCACAAGCAAACACAACTGCTAAGAATTTTTTTAGTAGTAGCATAGTTTCGTTGAGCACTGTCTAGAGTTTTACTAGCATAATGGATAACATTCAATTTCTTATCAACTCTTTGTCCTAGAACAACACCAATAACATAATCACTAGCATCACACATAATTTCAAAAGGCAAGTTCCAATCAGGTGGTTGAACAATGGGTGCAGAAATTAAGGATTTCTTGGGTGTTTCAAAGGCTTCAAGACAATCATCATCAAAAACAAAAGGAATATTCTTTTGCAAGAGACTAGTGAGAGGCCTAGAAATTTTAGAAAAGTCTTTGATAAATCTTCTATAGAAACCAGCATGACCTAGGAAACTACGAATACCTTTGATGTCCTTGGGACATGGAATTTTCTCAATTGCATCAACCTTAGCTTGATCCACTTCAATACCTTGTTCAGAAATTTTATGCCCCAAGACAATGCCTTCATTAACCATAAAGTGGCACTTCTCCCAATTCAAGACAAGATTTGTTTGTTCACATCTCTGCAAAACTCGCTCAAGATTGTTTAAACAATCATCAAAAGACTTCCCATAAACAGAGAAGTCATCCATGAAATCTTCAACAATCTTTTCACAAAAATCAGAGAATATAGCCATCATGCATCTTTGAAAGGTAGCAGGTGCATTACATAAACCAAAAGGCATACGTCTATAAGCATAGGTTCCAAAAGGACAAGTAAAAGTGGCATTTTCTTGATCAGGTTGAGATGCAGGTATTTGTGAAAATCCAGAATATCCATCAAGGAAGCAAAAGTGTGTGTGCTTAGATAATCTTTCAATCATTTGATCAATAGAAGGCAAAGGGTAATGATCTTTTCTAGTTGCTTTGTTTGATTTTCTAAAATCAATTACCATTCTATAGCCTGTAATAATTCTTTGTGGAATAAGTTCATTATTATGATTAGGAACAACAGTAATACCTCCTTTCTTAGGGACACAATGAACATGACTTACCCATCTACTATCAGCTATAGGATAAACTATACCTACTTCCAGAAGTTTTAATATTTCCGTTCTTACCACCTCTTTCATCTTCGGATTTAATCGACATTGGTGGTCAACAATGGGTTTAGCATCAGGTTCCATATTAAATTTGTGCTGACATAGAGTGGGACTAATGCCCTTTAAATCATCAAGAGTATATCCAATAGCAGCCCAGTGCTTCCTTAGAACTTTCAATAATCTTTCTTCTTCATGTTCTGAAAGGTTAGCACTGATAATAACAGGATATATTTTCTTTTCATCAAGATAAGCATATTTCAAAGTGTCTAGCAATTGTTTTAATTCAAACACAGGATCATCTTTAGGTGGAGGTGGACCTCCTTGAGTTTCAATATGCAAATTGTGTTTAAGTAGAGGACATTGTTCAAAGAAATTTTTATCTATTTCATTTCTTTCATCATATGTAAATCATTTTCATGGTCTAGCAAATATTGTTCTAAAGGATCATTAGGTGGCATATTTCTACTAAACTTGGAAAAATTAAACTCATGAGACTCATCACCAAAGCTAACACCGACAGTTTGTTTCTTACAATATATCTTAGCATTAACTATGTTCAAGAAAGGTCAACCAAAGATAATGGGACAAAAGTCATCTTGTGGGGAACCAAGAACCACTACAAAAAAAGACACATCCGTGACATTTTGGGCCGAACGAATTTTTTCCTGTCATACTTATGACACTTCTATGACGATAATTGTGACAAAACCAGGTATCATCATAGATGTGGTGGCCTCCTACTTCTATGACAAAAAATCATGACAAAAAATGGGCTTTTCGTCCTGGGCGGGCCGGAGACGCAGCTGCATGACATTCTTTGGGTTGTCCATGACAGAGAAAACCGTGGTAGAAGCAAGGACGAGGAAAATATTAGGGGAGTTCCCAGTTACGGTGGGTGGTCGGGGGCCAAGCGATGCGCGTTTCTCTTGTACGTACGCGTGTGTGCGCGAGGCGTTGCGCTCTAACTGAACCCGAGCGAGGTGGTGGGCTCTAACTGAACCCAAGCGATTGCACTGCAGGCTATCCGTTACCGAACCCGAGCGATTGATCGATCCCTTGCTGTTAACTGAACCCGATCGAGCGATTCCTTCACTACTGCTGCTAACTGAAGCCGATCAAACACTGCTGCCTCCTTCCCTTGATGAACATGATCGTTGTTGGGGGGTTTGGATGAACAGTTCCCAAAGGGGGTTGGATGAACATGACCCCGTGGTAGTAGAGGCCGTTGCCGCTGGATGAACAGTACCCCGACCGATCGAGCCGGTGGATGAACAGGACCCCGTGGAGGGCTGGATGAATAGGACCCCGTGGAGGGCTGGTTGAACATTAGCCAGTGGAGGGCTGGTTGAATAGTAGCCGGTGGAGGGCTGGATGAACAGTAGCCCGTGGAGGGGTGGTTGAACAGGACCCCGTGGAGAGGGCTGGTTGAACAGTAGCCGATGGAGGAGTGCACGGTGGAGGCTGGATGAACAGGAGCCCATGGATGAACAGTCGCATGTGGAGGCTGGAGGAGGTCGACAGTGGAGGAACAGGAGCCCGTGGAGGCAGTCGACAGTGGAGATGAACATTATCTCACGGAGTCCCGTTTTGCGGTACGCTACACCCCTCCCGATGAATAGGACCCCCGTTTTGACCGTAGCGCTCCAACACAAGTCAGTTTCCTCCATTTTGCAGTATGCCACACCCCTCCCGATCAATAGGGCCCCGTTTCGACCGTAGGAGGTCCGTTTCCTCCATTTTGCGGTATGCTAGACCCCTCCCAATGAACAGGATCCCGTTTCCACCGTGGCCAGTTGAACACAAGGCAGTTTCCTCCATTCTGCGGTACACCAGGCCTCGTTTCCATCGCTTGTTCCGTCCAAGCTAGTTGGCTCCCGATGAACAGCATGCGTTCCGTTGCCTCCCGATGAACACGACGCATTCTGTTGCCTCCCCATGAACACGACGACGCAGTTTCTCCGTTCCGACCAAGCCACAGCCATGTAGACGAGCCCTGGCCGTATGTATGCGCGAGTAGGCATTCGAGACCCTGCCCGTATGTACGTACATGGCCGTATTTACTTTCTTGCACCCTGGCCACTTTACATACGTGTACATGCTACGTGCGCGCCTCTACTACCAACGTGCGCGCCTCTACATCGACCAGTATGTACGTACACGTTCGCTACCAGAATGACATCGCTACGTACGCTTCGACCAGGTGGGTCCCGACTGTCAGACACTTCCTTGCGTGCGAAGATGTAGCTGCTGGGTCCCAGCAGTCAGGGGGAAACACTTTTTTCGCGAAATACGGTGGCCCATCTAGTGGGTCCCTGCTGTCAGGTGGAGGAATCATTATTTTCCGCAAAATAAGGAGGCACTTCCTTGCTGCGGCCGTGGACCCAACTGTCAGCCTCTCCACATACAGTACTCTTCCGATGCCCACGTTGACCACGTTGACCACGTTGACCACGCCGCGGCGAGAGCACCAGGGCGGTGGACGACGGTGAGGCCTAGGAAGGGGAAGACGCGGCAGTGGATGCCCACACGGAGAGGAGTACAAGGGTTCACTGGTTCGGCTGCGGTGTGAGGCTGCCGTCGCCACAGGGCCTGGCCAGCGATGGGAGTAGTAGGGGGCGGTGAGGCCTCCACGACATCACAACCGGCCACGGGAAGCAGGAGCACGCGACACGATCGGCGCTAGTTTGGGCGGCTGGAGCAACAAGACCAGAGGTTGAAGAAGCACTACCACCGTTGGATGGACATCGTACGGTCATTGGAGCTAGAATCATTCATATTGACTAAGTTGACAAAGCCTTCCGTCCCCGTGAACTTAGTAGGCCCACAAGTCAGCCTCCCACTATGGTGGGTCCCAGCTAGCAGGGGGGTATTCATTTTTTGTGCGTAATAAGGAGGCACTTCCTTGTGTGCGAAGATATAGATGGTGGGTTCGACCTGTCAGCGGGGGAACGTTTTTTTCACAAAATGCAAAGGCCCTTCCGGTGGGTCCCAGCTGTCAGGCGGAGGAATCATTATTTTGCGCATAATAAGGAGGCATTTCCTTACGTGCGGCCATGGACCCAGCTGTCAGCCTCTCCATGCACATTCTACTTTCGATGGATGTCGTTCGTTGACCATGTTGACTACTCCACGCCGAGTGCATCCAAGGTGGTGGACGATGGCGAGGCCCCGGGACGACAACAAGCTAGAGATGGAAAGACGCGGGAGTAGAGTCGCAGACGGAGAGGTGTACGAGGGTTAACTGGTTCTGGTGCGGTGTGGTTCGACACTCAGTGGAGAAGAACAGGAGATGTGGAGGGGTGGAGGGATGGCCTGGCCAACAGTGGGGTAGCGCTTCACAGCGAAGCGTGCTAAGCAGAGCTGCTAGCAGCAGGAGCCGGGAGCAGGTGGTCCCGACGGTGCTGGAGGAAGAAGACAAGAGATTGTAGATGGATGTCGGTCGCTTGGACGTAAATCCAACGGCTAACGATGTCAGAATCATTTTTTGACTAAGTTAACAACGACTCGTGTTGGCTTCGACCTATTGGCCCACATTCCAGCCTTAAAAAATGTGGCACGTATTCAACCCATTTTTTCAGAATTTACAGTCAATTTGATCTCTTTTTTTAGAACTACAGTCCATTTGTTGGGCTGGGTGAACAAATAATGTAGCGTCCATGCGGCCCATTTATTTTTCTCCTAAAAAATTACAGGCCATTTGCTCTTTCTCGAAATACATGATTTTGCTGGGCTGATTCTAATTATAATGTTGGGATGGACGCAACAATGTTATCAAAAAATAAACAGGGGCTGAGCATTTTGTTATAAATATATTTAAATAATAAGTGATTTATTATTACATTGGTCCTTAAATCTTACCAAGCTTTTGTACACAATCACCAGGATTTTCGTTGCCAAAAAAATCCAGTATTTTATTGTTAAGAAATTATTTTTATAAGTTAATAAGATGTGGGATATTGTTTTCTTACATATGTAAGTTTCTATTAAATATATGATGACAATAACAATAATATATAATAACATATAAAATAATTTAAATATATATAATATAGTTAGAAGGGAAACAAAAGTTGGACCAGGCGTTCCTATTCTTATATAGAAAAATAGAACAGACCTCTGCATTTTCTTCAAAAAAATACATAAGTTGAGTTGCCGATGTTTTAGGAAAAATAAAACCTCGGATGGAAGGTCTATAGGCCAGTCGATACATGACGGCCCTAAAAAAAATACAAACCGGCATGTCCTGGGATGCACATGTTAAAAAAGAAAGCCTAGACGGGGCAGCCCAAAACCTAGCGGATACTTGCTGCCCCAGTGATAATAAGTGATACTACCCGCCAGCTCCACAGCTTCATTGTGAATTTATCTCCTACGTTGAAGCACCTAAAAAATGTAACTATGTTGACAAACCTATGGGCTCCAATGTCAGTATAGCAGCACTTGCTTGCGTATGGCCATAGACCTGGTGGGTCCCGACTGTCCGCCTCTCCACGTACAGTCCTCTTCAGATTCCTCTCGTTTGTTCAGCATGTTCACAATGGCAGACAGCGGCACCGCAGCAAGCGCACAAAGGCGCAGGATCGAGGGGATCGGACCACCCAAGGCAGTGCCTTATTTGTAACGAAAGTAGTGAACTAGCCCAGTGGCCAAGTGACACTACCCGACAACTGTTCCGCCCAGGTTCGATTCCACCTGATGCAGGGAAAATATCTCCAAATTTTTTGCCTCTACCATTATTGACATGTGGGTCCCCATTGTCATCTATGCACACGGCGTCCAACACTTGCCAAAACTTAGTCCCTTGTTTTCTCTGTTTTTCGCGCACTCGACATTGTGTGGGCATTTTGAAAATAGCATATCTTTTTGACTGTGCATCATATGAAGATGTGCTATGCATGAATGTTGATCAACATGATGTCAACTGGCTGGTAGTTCCATTTTTGACCATGAATAAAACTCCCAACATGATGTTACCCTATTTGAAAAGGCCATGTTAATATAAATGCTCTGCCTCTAAAAGTTGTAGTTTCTTATCTAAAACTGAACTTGCAGTTTCTTATCTGAAACTAAAACTTGCAATTTCTTCTCTGAGAATCACATTGTCTGCACTTTTATACTCCTATGAAACTACATTTTTAAGTGCTAAAAATAGATCTCTAGAATTCATAAAATACTTCATATGCTCAATACTGCAAATCTGAAATTCAAAAGACATCCATATCTGAAAGTACTCTCAAAATACACAACACAAAACACAATTCACAACCTGCAAATACTAACAACCCTAAGCTCCTCCTGACAATTCACAACCTGCCCGACTATTGGGCTAGGGGGGGGGGGCAGTTGAGGGAGTCCTGGACTAAGGAGTCCTCGGGCGTCCGGCCTGTTAATCATGGGCCGGACTAATGTGCTGTGAAGATACGAAGACCGAAGACTGCACCCGTGTCTGGACGGGACTCTCCTTGGCGTGGAAGGCAAGCTTGGCGATCAAATAAGTAGATTCCTGTCTTTGTAACCGACCTTGTGTAACCCTAGATCCACCCGGTGTCTATATAAACCGGAGGACTTAGTCCGGAGGGGGAATCACAATCATAGTCATACAGGCTAGGCTTTTAGGGTTTAGCCATCTCGATCTCGAGGTAGATCAACTCTTTTAATACTCATATTCATCAAGATCAATCAAGCAGGAAGTAGGGTATTACCTTCAGAGAGAGGGCCCGAACCTGGGTAAACATCATGTCCCCTGCCTCCTATTACCATCGGCCTTAGACGCATAGTTCGGGATCCCCTACCCGAGATCCGCCGGTTTTGACACCGACATTGGTGCTTTCATTAAGAGTTCCACTATGACGTCAACGACAGGATCGATGGCTCGCCTTGTTCTCAAGGACAATATCACCGCCGGAGGAGCACTGGCCCCAGGCCAAACCCTCCGGCTGGGCGGCTTTACCATGACGGCTCGTTCGGTCGTTAAGCCGACGATGACCTCCCGGGTCATAAAAAATCCCCTTCGTATCAACTCCGAACACTTCAAGCAGATGGATCCAGCGGAGCTTTCGTCTTTAATCGAGCTCCTAGATCGCATCGCCGCCCTGGGGGTCGCTACAGACTACGATCGAATTGGGCTTAAACCTGATTAGAGAGAAATCAAATCTCCACTGATCACCCACCAGATAGCGGTAGTCGAGGAGTGAGACAACAACTCTTCCTCCATACTAAGGACGGACTATGTCCGGATCTCTGGCTTCGAAGAGCCGGACACCCACCTGCGAGGAGATGGATCTTGCCCTCCGAACATAGAATCGGACGACGGGCCTAGGAAATCAGTGGACATCCCAGAGCCCGATCTGTTAAGTTCGGAAGTCCTTCAGACTCCGGATCCAAAATTGGGTCAGGGTTCAGATTTAAAACCACCCACCCACCCAAATATAAGCGCTCTCATGAGCATACAACAACAGTCTCAGGAAACAGTCCACCACTTCTGGGCCAGATTCCTTCTTGTCAAAGACAAGATTAAAGATTGCCGCAACGAGGAAGCGATCTCAGCGTTCCACAACAATTGCATGGACGAAGGAATCCTCAACGCCATCAACCGCCCTCACATACTATAGTTCACTAACTTGGCAACTATCGTACAGAAGTACAGTGCAATGGAAAACGCCTGGAAAACTCAGGCAGCCCATTGGGAACCATCGGTCCCCACTCAACCCCTCATTCAGGCGAAAAGGGCGCACCCTTGTAACACGCCTGGTCCAATAGTAAAGAAACATAAGTCCAGTACGAGGCGCAGAACTGTTCTGGAAGGATGGCTCGATGGGCCATGCAAAATACACGCAACACCGGATAACATACCAACACATAGCCTTAGAGCATGTTGGATACTCCGGTAAGTGGCCAAGAGCGGCAAGGATATCCTCATGAAGAATACCCCAGAACAACACCCCCCAGAAGATGACGACCCCAAAATACTAACGGTCTTCGAGACATTCGCCTCAAACAATAGGCGCAAAAGGGCACTCCGCGAACTCGCCGAAGTCTGTCAAATAGCGACAATAAACCCTTGGAACGACACGGCTATAACTTTTAATGCCGGTGACAAACCAAAATACAGGACAGTCCGAGCACCAGCCGCCTTGGTCCTCAGTCCAATCATGGAAGGCTTTCGTCTCACCAAGGTTCTCATGGACGGAGGCAGCAGACTAAACCTCATCTATGAAGATACACTCCACAAAATGGAAATAGACAGGAGCCGTATTGAGCAAAGCAACACGACCTTCCGAGGAATCATTCCCAGTTGGGAGGCGCGGTGTGCGGGAAAAATAACACTCGGCGTGGTATTCGGCACGCCGAGGAATTATCGGTCCGAAGAAATAACCTTCCAAGTGGCCCCTTTCAACAACCGATATCACGCCCTCTTGGGGCAAGAGGCATTCACACACTTCCAAGCTATACCTCATTACGGGTACATGAAGCTTAAGATGCCCGGGCCCAACGGCATAATCACTCTCGCTAGTGATCTGGACATAGCACTCCGCGCCGAAAATAAAACCGCATCCCTGGCCCTTGAGGCATTATCTAAAACCCTCGCGGCCAAAGAATTAACCGCACTACGCTCCACGGTGGACATGGACGATGTGATCTTAGACAAACACCCCAAATCCACCTCCTTCAAGCCAGCGGAAGAAATAGTCAAATTCCTGGTCCATCCAACGGACCCCAAGAACACAACATCTATTGGGGCACAACTAGACCCAACGGTCGACGCCACACTACGGGATTTTCTTCGCGAAAACTGGGATATATTCGCATGGCACCCTTCTGACATGCCATGAATCCCACGCAAGCTGGCCGAACACAGCCTCAACATATTAAAGGGATACAAACCGGTCAAACAAACACTGCGACGCTTTTCCGAAGCCAAACGTCAAGCCATGGGAGAGGAGCTAGCCAAGCTAATCGATGCCGGATTCATTAGAAAACATCCGAACTGGCTGGCAAACCTGGTGATGGTACCAAAGAAGGATAAATCCTGGCGCCTGTGCGTCGATTTTAAAGACCTCAATAAGGCTTGCCCTAAGGATCCCTTCCCCCTCCCCCGCATTGATCAAATCATTGATGCTACCGCAGGACACAACTCACTGTGTTTCCTCGACGCATATTCCGGATACCATCAAATCAAAATGAAGGAGTCTGACCAAGCTGCAACAGCACTCATCACCCCATATGGGCCATTCTGCTTCAACACCATGCCCTTCGGGCTCAAGAACACCGACGCCACCTACCAACGCATGATCCAAACATGCCTAGAGAAACAAATCGAAAATACAGTTGAAGCCTATGTGGACGACGTCGTAATCAAGACAAGGCACGTCGAAACACTAATAGACGACCTACGTCTCACATCCGACAACCTCTGCACATATGACATTAAGCTCAATCCAGAAAAGGGTGTTTTTTGCGTCCTCGCAGGAAAGCTGCTGGGCTTCATCATTTCCAATAGAGGAATTGAAGGAAATCCAGCCAAAATCCGAGCTCTGTCACAATTGGCTACGCCAATAGACCTTAAACAAGTCCAAAAACTCGCAGGTTGCGTGGCAGCTCTAATCCGCTTTATCTCCAGATTGGGAGAAAAGGCACTGCCACTCTATCGCCTTCTACGGCGAACCGATCACTTTGAGTGGACGGGCGCGGCAACAGCCGGACTGGAAGAAATAAAAACCCTTCTAGCGAGCTACCCAATCCTGGCCGCGCCAAACGTCGATGAACCCATGTTGCTATACATATCGACAACACGTCAAGTGGTGAGCACCGTGCTCGTCGTTGAATGAGAACAGGACGGACACAAATTCCCGCTTCAGAAGCCAATATACTACATATCCTCTGTCCTTACACCATGCAAACCTCGGTACCCCCATTATCAAAAGATAGCATACACGGTCTTCATGGCATCCCGAAAGCTACGACACTACTTCTAGGAGTGTTCGATCACGGTGGCTTCCGAAGTACCACTCAACGACATAATAAACAACCGTGATGCCACGGGCCGGATTGCCAAATGGGCCATTGAGCTCCTTCCATTTGATATTACATACTAACCATGTCGAGCTATTAAATCCCAAGTACTGGCTGACTTTGTCGCCGAATGGACAGAGGCCGAACTCCCTAAAGAGTATGACACATATTCCAATTGGGTTATGTATTTCGATGGCTCCAAAATGCTGGCAGGGCTAGGAGCGGGCGTCATTTTGACGTCCCCCACTGGAGACGTCGTTCAGTACGTACTCCAAATACTATACACAGACTCCAACAACGCAGCTGAATACGAGGCCTTATTGCATGGTCTCTGGATGGCTGTCTCCATGGGCATACATCGTCTGGAAGTGCGCGGGGACTCAAACCTTGCAATATCTCAAATAAACGGAGACTTCGATGCCAAAGATCCGAAGATGACAGCTTATCGTAATGCTGTCCTAAAAATGTTGGCTCGGTTCGAGGGGCTCGAGTTCCATCACATGGCCCGAGAAAGTAATCAAGCGGCGGACGTTCTTGCTTGTATTGGCGCCAAGCGCGACCCTGTCCCACCCAATATCTTTCTGGAAAGGCTTTTTAAGCCATACGTGGTGTGGCAGGGGGAGAGCGGCAACACTACTCCAGATCCGAACACAACCCCAGATTCCGAACCCACCGATATCATCGGAGGCTCAGCCATCGAAATAACACTGTCGACCCATCTCATTATGGCAGTCATTGCCCCATGGACCGAACCCTTCTTGGCCTACCTTAATTGGAAGGAACTTCCTGAGGATCAGAATGAGGCCCGCCGCATTGTCCAGCGTTCGAAGGCCTACAAGGTTCACCATGGAGAGCTCTATAAGAAAAGCGCTATCGGAGTCCTTCAAAGATGTATCTCCGAGGAGGAGGGGCGGCAGCTCCTGGCTGAGATTCACGCCGGTCTTGGCGGACACCACGCCGTAGCTCGGGCCCTTGTTAGCAAGGCCTTCCGTACAGGGTTTTATTGGCCGACGGCCCGAGCAGATGCACAGGATCTTGTCCAACGTTGCGGCGGATGCCAACTCTTCGCCAACCAAAGCCATATGCCCCCACCGCCCTACAAACAATCCCCATCACTTGGCCTTTTGCGGTCTGGGGACTAGATATGGTTGGACCCCTTAAAGGAGGAAGCCATAAGAAAAAATATCTGCTGGTTATGGTGGATAAATTCACTAAGTGGATAGAGGCAAAACCAGTTAGAACGGTCGAGTCTGGGCCGATGATATAATTCATATCCGGTGTTGTACACCGTTATTGCGTTCCACACAGCATCATCACCGATAGCGGCTCCAATTTCACAGCCGATGAGGTGAAAACCTGGTGCGCTAATCTGGGCATCAAACTCGATTATGCCTCTGTCTATCATCCACAAACAAACGATCAAGTCGAACAAGCCAATGGTCTTATTATGAGCGGCATCAAGCCTAGACTAGTGCGGTCTTTGAAAGAATCAGACAAGCACTGGGTTGAGGAGCTCGACTCCGTACTCTGGGGGTTGCGGACCACGCCCAATCATACTACCGGATATACACCTTTCTTCATGGTGTACGGCGCAGAGGCAGTGTTACCCTGCGACATTATTCATGACTCACCTCGAGTGCGCATGCACGAAGAGAGAGAGGCCGATCTTGATCGACAGGATAGCTTAGATGCCCTGGAGGAGGACATGACATCGCAAAAGCACGTTCTGCATTTTATCAACATCAGGCTCGCAGGTATCAAAGCAAAGAAGTGCGGGCCAAGACTTATAATGTTGGCGAACTCATTCTATGCCTGACGGAGAAGAAAAAAGACAAGCTCAAGCCCAAGTGGGAGGGTCCCTTCATAATTGATGAAGTTCTCACCGGAGGAGCATACCGCTTGTGTGATGCGTCAGACAATCACTTAGAGCCGAACCCCTGGAACACGGCCAGACTCCGACGATTCTATGCCTAGCGCCGAACCCTGTGTTCGTCTCATTCTTCTTGTTGTTTCCATTATTTTTTCTCTCTTTTCATTTTTTCTTTTTAGCTTTAAAGCTTTCGTGCGGCTAGACCGTACACCCTTGACGCATAAATCTTCAAATATGTACGTGCATTACACCCGGGGGCTTCTTGGACAGAAGCTTGCTGTTATTATTTTCCGAGCATTAAGCTCATCACATATGCGTTCTTTCCCATATGTACCTTTTCTTCGCCATTATATGCATCGATATGACTTAAGTTTTGGCCAAGCTGGGTTGCCTGGCTCCTGTGCTTGTGCCCTACGTTCCCGTTAATTCGGCTAGGGCATAAAGGGAGCACGTCTGCGATTGTTACTGCCGGGTCATCCGGATGTGTACCTCAGACTGGGTGAAGCCGAAAGCTAGCGTTTTTAAGGGAATATTTGGTCGGCGAATTAAAGATGTTTCCACATTCACTCCATCATGAACCCCCAGAAGTTACTTATACTGCGATTTTTTCAATAACAGTTCGGACATGCACGTGAAACGCATGCACACCCAGGGAAAGGAACCCTTAACGGAACTATTCTCTCTGGAAGATGTTTCTTACATAATGTAATATAACATAACTAGCTGGATACAACTTGTCTGTTCAAGCAACTATAACCCCTACGCCTGGTTTCCACGCATACCCCAGTCTATTTTACCGCTCAGGTATTCGAAAATACTACGCACCTTCGGGTCCAGAGGTTGAAGCGAAAAGGTCTGCCATGACAATCATTTTACAATTCAGCTAGAGTTACATACGTCAAGAAAGGTACATAGTCATTTGGACTAAAAAATTTCCTCCTCTATACCGTCCAGCAGGCTGTCTAGCTTACAATCCTGCTGGGAATACTTGGCGGCTATTTCTACTTGGTCATATACCAAATTAACTGGAACTTCTTTTCCATCTGACCCTAGAGGTCCGACCCGAGCCATATGATTCGGATTAAGCTTGGTATACCGTGTTTTCACCATGGCACAGGCTTCTCGTGCACCTTCCCGGCAAGCCGATATCTTCCATAATCGAAAGCGCCGCCGCGCTCCCTTGAAAAGCTTTATAAGCTCCTCCATCTTTCCTGGAGGGGAGGCGGATGGCCATAAGGCCTTGGCAACACTTTGCGTCGCCTGCCGAGCCTACTCATGCACCAGCGACAGCTCTTGTAGCAGATCGCCCGAGAATCCGGACCTCTCCTCTTCGGGACGACCGGTCAGCATACCTGTAGACATAACTCTGTCAGTTTCCTCCACCTCCGAGTTATTCGAAGGTAAGTTCAACCACATACCGAATATGCCGCCTCACAGCCTTTTATTCTCCTTTACGGAGTGAGCTAGCTGGGCCTGTACATCCTTCAGTTCCTCGCCCAATCGGGTATTCGAATCCTGGAGCTTGTTTTTCTGCATCACGACTTTTGTGAGCACATGCTCGCCCGCGGCTAGCAGTTTCTCGGCTTCTTGTTCTCCGTGTTGGGCAGCTTTCAGTTGTTCTTGCAGTTGATCTAGTGATCCTAATAAGAGGCAAGCAACCGTGTTAGCATTATTGGTATACCATTATGTTTTCTCAACGGAGGGGAACATTACCAGGAGACGCCTTCTTGGATTTCTCCAGTTCAGCACGGGCAACAGTTAGCTGCGTCTGACACTTTTCTAGCTCTTGGGCTAGCAGGTCGTTCTTCTCCGTAAGAACCTGGTTATACAATGATACTTAAATCAGTTGTACCAACTGCTTCAAGTCTCGAGGGCTACTGGCATATGGTTATCATATTCGGACAAAGTAAACTTGCCCGCACATCTTTTAAATGCTGCTTTGTGGCTCTGTTAAGCCCATCTCGAGCAGCTCGGATGTATGCATCAGCCGATCTGAAGGCGTTAAATGCCTCTTTCGAAAAGCCGGGGTCTTGTAAAACGGCCCTTTGGCGCCGATGATTCATGGCGCTCTCCACTTCCGAGTTAGTGACGGATACATCATCCAAATCCTCGACCGGAGGACAGTCCAAACGACCCTTTTTCTCTCATTTTTTTATTTTTTTATTTGGGCCTTTTCTCTTTTTATGGCCTCTTTTCTTTCTCTTTTTTTTTAATTTTTCGTCCGGAGTCTCATCCCGACTTGTGGGGGAATCATAGTCTCCATCATCCTTTCCTCACTGGGACAATGCTCTAATAATGATGATCATCACACTTTTATTTTTCTTACAACTCAACAATTACAACTCGATACTTAGAACAAAATATGACTCTATATGAATGCCTCCGGCAGTGTACCGGGATATGCAATGACTCATGAGTGAGATGTATGAAAGAATTATGAATGGTGGCTTTGCCACAAATACGATGTCAACCACATGATCATGCTAAGAAATATGACAATGATGGAGTGTGTCATAATAAACGGAACGATGGAAAGTTGCATGGCAATATATCTCTGAACGGCTATGGAAATGCCATAATAGGTAGGTATGGTGGCTGTTTTGAGGAAGGTATATGGTGGGTGTATGATACCGGCGAAAGGTGCGCGGTATTAGAGAGGCTAGCAAAGGTGGAAGGGTGAGAGTGCGTATAATCCATGGACTCAACATTAGTCATAAAGAACTCATATACTTATTGCAAAAATCTACAAGTTATCAAAGCAAAGTATTACGCGCATGCTCCTAGGGGGATAGATTGGTAGGAAAAGACCATCGCTCGTCCCCGACCACCACTCATAAGGAAGGCAATCAAAAAATAAATCATGCTCCGACTTCATCACATAACGGTTCACCATACGTGCATGCTACAGGAATCACAAGCTTCAACACAAGTATTTCTCAAATTCACAACTACTCAACTAGCATGACTTTAATATCACCATCTTCATTTCTCAAAACAATTATCAAGTATCAAACTTATCATAGTATTCAACACACTCATAAGAGAATTTTTTTTATTCTTGAATACCTAGCATATTAGGATTTTAAGCAAATTACCATGCTATTAAGACTCTGAAAATAATCTAAGTGAAGCATGAGAGATCAATAGTTTCTATAAAACAAATCCACCACCGTGCTCTAAAATATATAAGTGAAGTACTAGAGCAAAATTATATAACTCAAAAGATATAAGCGTAGCACATAGAGTATTCTAACAAATTCTAAATTATGTATGGCTCTCTCAAAAGGTGTGTACAGCAAGGATGATTGTGGTAAACTAATAAGAAAAGACTCAAATAATACAAGACGCTCCAAGCAAAACACATATCATGTGGCGAATAAAAATATAGCTCCAAGTAAAGTTACCGATAGAAGTAGACGAAAGAGGGGATGCCTTCCGGGGCATCCCCAAGCTTTGGCTTTTAGGTGTCCTTATATTATCTTGGGGGTGCCATGGTAATCCCCAAGATTAGGCTCTTGCCACTCCTTTTTCCATAATCCATCAAATCTTTACCCAAAACTTGAAAACTTCACAACACAAAACTTAAAGTAGAAAATCTCGTGAGCTCCGTTAGCGAAAGAAAATAAAAGACCACTTCAAGGTACTGTAATGAACCCATTATTTATTTATATTGGTGTTATACCTACTTTATTCCAACTTCTCTATGGTTTATAAACTATTTTACTAGCCATAGATTCATCAAAATAAGCAAACAACACACGAAAAACAGAATCTGTCAAAAACAGAACAGTCTGTAGTAATTTGTAGCTAGCGCAAGATCTGGAACCCCAAAATTTTTAAAATAAATTGCTGTACATGAGGAATTTATCTATTAATAGTCTTCATAAAGAATTAACTAAATATAACTTTCCAAATAAAAATGGCAGTAGTTCTCGTGAGTGCTAAAGTTTCTGTTTTTTACAGCAAGTTCAACAAGACTTTCCCCAAGTCTTCCCAACGGTTATACTTGGCACAAACACTAATTAAACACAAAAAACACAACCAAAAAAGAGGCTAGATAAATTATTTATTACTAAAAAAGAGCAAAAAGCAAGGAATAAAAAAATTGGGTTGCCTCCCAACAAACGCTATCTTTTAACGCCCCTAGCTAGGCATAACAAGCAAGAATAGATCTAGGTATTGGCATATTTTGGTAGGCAATCCATAAGTGGCTCTCATAATAGATTCATAAGGTAATTTAATTTTATTTCTAGGAAAGTGTTCCATGCCTTTCCTTAATGGAAATTGGAATCTAATATTTCCTTCCTTCATATCAATAATTGCACCAATCGTTCTAAGGAAAGGTCTACCAAGAATAATAGGACATGAAGGATTGCAACCTATGTCAAGAACAATAAAATCTACGGGCACATAATTCCTATTTGCAACAATAAGAACATCATTAATTCTTCCCATAGGTTTCTTAATAGTGGAATCCGCAAGGTGCAAGTTTAGAGAGCAATCATCAAAATCACAGAAACCTAACAAATCACACAAAGTCTTTGGTATCGTGGAAACACTAGCACCAAAATCACATAAAGCATAGCATTCATGATCTTTAATTTTAATTTTAATAGTAGGTTTCCACTCATCATAAAGTTTTCTAGGGATAGAAACTTCCAATTCAAGTTTTTCTTCATAAGATTGCATCAAGGCATCAACAATATGTTTAGTAAACGCTTTATTTTGACTATAAGCATGAGGAGAATTTAGCACATATAGCAACAAGGAAATACAATCAATCAAAGAGCAATTTTCATAGTTAAATTCCTTGAAATCCAAAATAGTGGGTTTAGCAACATCTAGGGTTTTAATTTCTTCAATCCCACTTTTATCAAATTTAGCATCAAGATCAACAAATTCCGAATTATTGGAACGCCTTCTAGGTAAAGGTGGATCATATTTAGTCCCATCATTATCAAGATTCATATTGCAAAACAAAGATTTAATAGGGGACACATCAATAACTTTTAGATCTTCATCTTTATTTTCATAGGAACTAGAAGAACACGCTCTTATAAAGGCATCTTTCTTAGCACGCACCCTAGGGGTTCTTTCTTTGCACTCATCAATGGAAATTCTCATGGCTTTGAGAGACTCATTGATATCATGCTTAGGTGGAATAGATCTAAGTTTCAAGGAATCAACATCAAGAGCAATTCTATCAACATTCCTAGCCAAATGATCAATCTTAAGCAATTTTTCTTCAATCATAGCATTAAAATTCTTTTGCGAAGTAATAAATTCTTTAATATTAGATTCAAAATCAGAGGGCATATTATAATAATTTCCATAAGAATTGTTGTAGGAATTACCATAATTATTAGAGGGATTACTAGGATAAGGCCTAGGATTAAAATTTCCTCTATACGCGTTGTTACCAAAATTGTTCCTACCAACAAAATTCACATCCATAGATTCATTATTATTCTCAATCAAAGTAGACAAGGGCATACCATTAGGATCAGAAGAAACACTCTTATTAGCAAATAATTTCATAAGTTCATCCATCTTTCTACTCAAAACATTAATTTCTTCTATCACATGCACCTTTTTATTAGTAGATCTTTCAGTATGCCATTGAGAATAATTAACCATAATATTATCTAGGAGTTTAGTAGCTTCTCCTAAAGTGATTTCCATAAAAGTGCCTCCCGCGACCGAATCTAAAAGATTTCTAGAAGCAAAATTCAATCCGGCATAAATTTTTTGTATAATCATCCACAAATTTAAACCATGAGTGGGGCAATTACGTATCATTAGTTTCATTCTCTCCCAAGCTTGTGCAACATGTTCGTGATCAAGTTGCTTAAAATTCATAATATCGTTTCTAAGAGAGATGATCTTAGCGCGAGGAAAATACTTAGAGATAAAAGCATCTTTGCACTTGTTCCATGAATCAATACTATTTTTAGGCAAAGACGAAAACCAAGCTTTAGCACGATCTCTGAGCAAAAAAGGAAATAGCTTCAATTTAACAACATCATTATCCACATCTTTCTTCTTTTGCATGTCACACAAATCAACGAAGCTATTTAGATGGGTAGCGACATCTTCACTAGGAAGGACGGAAAACGGATCTTTCATGACAAGATTCAGCAAAGCAATATTAATTTCACAAGATTCAGCATCACTAAGAGGAGCAATCCGAGTGCTAATAAAATCATTGTTGTTGGTATTGGTGAAGTCACACAATTTAGTATTATCTTGAGCCATCGTGACAAGAAAGCAACTAACACACAAGCAAACAAAAAGCAAGTGGGCAAAAAGAGGCAAATAGAGAGGGAGGATAGAGAGAGAGAGAGGGTGAATAAAATGGCAAGGGTGAAGTGGGGGGGGAGGAAAACGAGAGGCAAATGGCAAATAATGTAATGCGGGAGATAAGGGTATGTGATGGGTACTTGGTATGTTGACTTTTGCGTAGACCTCCCCAGCAACGGCGCCAGAAATCCTTCTTGCTACCTCTTGAGCATTGCGTTGGTTTTCCCCAAAGAGGAAGGGATGATGCAGCAAAGTAGCGTAAGTATTTCCCTTAGTTTTTGAGAACCAAGGTATCAATCCAGTAGGAGGCTACGCGCGAGTCCCTCGTACCTGCACATAACAAATAAATCCTTGCAACCAACGCAAATAGGGGTTGTCAATCCCTATAAGGCCACTTACGAGAGTGAGATCTGATAGATATGATAAGATAATGTTTTTGGTATTTTTGTGATAAAGATGCAAAGTAAAATAAAGGCAAAGTAAATAGCAAAGGAAATAACTAAGTAGTAGGAGATCAATATGATAAAGATAGACCTGGGGGCGATAGGTTTCACTAGTGGCTTCTCTCGAGAGCATAAGTATTCTATGGTGGGTGAACAAATTACTGTTGAGCAATTGACAGATTTGAGCATAGTTATGAGAATATCTAGGTATGATCATGTATATAGGCATCACGTCCGAGACAAGTAGATCGACTCCTGCCTGCATCTACTACTATTACTCCACTCATCGAGCACTATCCAGCATGCATCTAGAGTATTATGTTAAAAATAGAGTAACACCTTAAGCAAGATGACATGATGTAGAGGGATAGACTCATACAATATGAAGAAAACCCAATCTTGTTATCCTTGATGGCAACAATACAATAGGTGCCTTGCTGCCCCTACTGTCACTAGGAAAGGACACCGCAAGATTGAACCCAAAGCTAAGCACTTCTCCCATTGCAAGAAAGATCAATCTAGTAGGCCAAACCAAACTAATAATTCAAAGAGACTTGCAAAGATAACCAATCATACATAAAAGAATTCAGAGAAGATTCAAATATTATTCATAGATAGACTTGATCATAAACCCACAATTCATCGGTCTCAAAAAACACACTGCAAAAAGAAGATTACATTGAATAGTTCTCCACAAGAGAGGGGGAGAACATTGTATTGAGATCCAAAAAGAGAGAAGAAGCCATATAGCTACTATGGACCCGTAGGTCTAAGGTAAACTACTCACACTTCATCGGAGAGGCTATGGTGTTGATGAGAATCCCTCCGTGATCGATGCCCCCTCGGCGGAGCTCCGAAACAGGCCCCAAGATGGGATCTCGTGGATACAGAAAGTTACGGCGGTGGAATTAGGGTTTTGGCTCCGTATCTGATCGTTTGGGGGTACGTAGGTATATATAGGAGGAAGGAGTATGTTGGTGGAGCAACAGGGGGCCCATGAGGGTGGAGGGCGCGCCTGGGGTAGGCAGGCGCGCCCCCTACCTCGTGGCCTCCTCTTTTGTTTCTTGACGTAGGGTCCAAGTCTCCCGGGTCTTGTTCGTTGAGAAAATCACATTCCCGAAGGTTTCATTCCATTTGGACTCCGTTTGATATTCCTTTTCTTCGAAACCCTTAAACAGGCAAAAAACAACAATTCTGGGCTGGGCCTCCGGTTAATAGGTTAGTCCCAAAAATAATATAAAAGTGGATAATAAAGCCCAATAATGTCCAAAATAGTAGATAATATAACATGGAGCAATCACAAATTATAGATACGTTGGAGACGTATCAACGGCAACCAGGCAAAGTTAGCCAGGTTGAAGGAGATTTTTACTTGGTTTGACAATGAGTGGGAGATTTCGAGGACGGTGATGGCCATGTGGAAATGTATGCGAAAGAGCGAGACGAAGGCGATGAGGGCGGCGATGTACTCCTCGGCGCAGTCACGCCGCAGTTCTTCGAGTTCATCGAGTATCTCCTTTGGGCGATGGAGCAGATAGATTTGCCCGAGGAGAAAGTCAGGCGGAGGTGGTGGGCGCACAGGTCAAAGGTCAATCACCCATAGGATAATGAATCGATCGAGTACGATGTGCCATTCGTGAGGGTGCAGAGCCAGCCGGAGCCACAGGAGTATTCGTTCTCCCACTGCACGAGGAGGCCAGATGGCGCGCGTCGCTTCCTCGCCGTTCTCCACGGTTCCCTCGGTGCTCGCCTCGTTTCAACGGCGTCCGTAGGGTTTAAGGTAAGCTTCGCACTAACCTAACCTTCCATCTGCTCATGATTACAATCAGTGTGACAACTAATAAAAATCATGCTTACAATCAGTCTCCGAGTACTACGCCAATCACTGTAAAATAGCTCTGGACCTTTGGGTCAAAGTTGTGACACTGTGTACAAATAAAGAAAAATAGATTTGTGCTTCTTTCAAAAAAAGAGTATGAAGGAAATATGCCCTAGAGGCAATAATAAAGTTACTATTTATTTCCTTATATCATGATAAATGTTTATTATTCATGCTAGAATTGTATTAACCGGAAACATGATACATGTGTGAATACATAGACAAAACAGAGTGTCACTAGTATGCCTCTACTTGACTAGCTCGTTGAATCAAAGATGGTTATGTTTCCTAACCATAGACAAAGAGTTGTCATTCGATTAACGGGATCACATCATAAGGAGAATGATGTGATTGACCTAACCCATTCCGTTAGCTTAGCAATTAATCGTTTAGTTTGTTGCTATTGCTTTCTTCATGACTTATACATGTTCCTGTGACTATGAGATTATGCAACTCCCGTTTACCGGAGGAACACTTTGTGTGCTACCAAACATCACAACGTAACTGGGTGATTATAAAGGTGCTCTACAGGTGTCTCCAAAGGTACTTGTTGGGTTGGCGTATTTCAAGATTAGGATTTGTCACTCCGATTTTCGGAGAGGTATCTCTGGGCCCACTCGGTAATACACATCACTTAAGCCTTGCAAGCATTGTAACTAATGAGCTAGTTGCGGGATGATGTATTACAGAACGAGTAAAGAGACTTGCCGGTAACGAGATTGAACTAGGTATTGAGATACCGACGATCGAATCTCGGGCAAGTAACATACCGATGACAAAGGGAACAACATATGTTGTTATGCGGTTTGACCAATAAAGATCTTCATAGAATATGTAGGAGCCAATATGAGCATCCAGGTTCCGCTATTGGTTATTGACCGGAGACGTGTCTCGGTCATGTCTACATAGTTCTCGAACCCGTAGGGTCCGCACACTTAAAGTTCGATGATGGTTATATTATGAGTTTATGTGTTTTGATGTACCAAAGGTAGTTCGGAGTCCCGGATGTGATCACGGACATGATGAGGAGTCTCGAAATGGTCGAGACATGAAGATTGATATATTGGACGACTATATTCGGACACATGAATAGTTCCGGGGGTTATCAGATATATACCGGAGTACCGGGGGGTTACCGGAACCCCCCGGGGGTTATTGGGCCTCATGGGCCCAAAGTGGTAGAAGAGGAGAGGCGGCAGGAGGTGGCGTGCACCCCCCTTGCCCCAATCCGAATTGGGAAAGGGAATGGGGCGGCGCCCCCCTTCTCCTTCCTTCTCCCCACCTCCTCCTTCCCCCTTCTCCTAGTTGGAATAGGAAAGGGGGGAAAACCTACTTGGAGTAGGATTGC
>NC_041390.1:572940979-573012316 GCF_002162155.2 Triticum dicoccoides | reverse complement strand
GCACGCCTCCTCCTCTTGGCCGCCCCCCTCCTCCTCCCCCCTTTATACACGGAGGGGGGGCACCCCATAGACACAACAATTGATCTCTTAGATCATTTAGCCGTGTGCGGTGCCCCCTCCACCATAATCCACCTTAGTCATATCGTAGCAGTGCTTATGCGAAGCCCTGCGTCGGTAGAACATCATCATCGTCACCACGCCGTCGTGCTGACGGAACTCTCCCTAAAATCTCGGCTGGATCGAAGTTCGAGGGACGTCATCAAGTTGAACGTGTGCAGAACTCAGAGGTGCCGTGCGTTCGGTGCTTGATCGATCGGATCGTGAAGACGTACAACTACATCAACCGCGTTGTGCTAACGCTTAAGCTTTCGGTCTACGAGGGTACGTGGACAACACTCTCCCCTCTCGTTGCTATGCATCACCATGATCCTGTGTGTGCGTAGGAAAATTTTGAAATTACTACATTCCTAGAAAACTGCCAATATAAGCTACTAGTATTTTTTTTGAAGTCTAAGCTACTAGTATTTGGTTAGAGGATTTGCTGCCGAGAAAGATCTGTCCACACTGAGCGCCACACATCCCACTGATGGTGGTGGATGCCAATGCTTAGATGGAGTAGGGTTGGTGTCGGTAATTTTTACTTGGCACCTCGCACTCTGCATATATGCTGGTTCCATCCGTACATTTGTGCAGTTCCACCAAAATGGAGCTGAATAATGATACGTCTCCAACGTATCTACTTTTCCAAACACTTTTGCCCTTGTTTTGGACTCTAACTTGCATGATTTGAATGGAACTAACCCGGACTGACGCTGTTTTCAGCAGAATTGGCATGGTGTTATTTTTGAGCAGAAATAAAAGTTCTCGGAATGACTTGAAAATCAATGGAGATTATTTTTGGTATTAATAAAAAATACTGGCGAAAGAATCAAGGCCAAGGGGACCACACCCTGTCCACGAGGGTGGGGGGGGCACCCCCTGCCTCGTAGGCCCCCTGATGCTCCACCGACCTCAACTCCAACTCTATATATTCACGTTCGGGGAGAAAAAAATCGGAGAGAAGGATTCATCGCGTTTTACTATACGAAGCCGCCGCCAAGCCCTAATCTCTCTCGGCGAGGGCTGATCTGGAGTCCGTTCGGGGCTCTAGAGAGGGGAATCCGTCACCATCGTCATCATCAACCTTCCTCCATCACCAATTCCATGATGCTCACCGCCGTGCGTGAGTAATTCCATCGTAGGCTTGCTGGACGGTGATGGGTTGGATGAGATTTATCATGTAATCGAGTTAGTTTTATTAGGGTTTGATCCCTAGTATCCATTATGTTCTGAGATTGACGTTGCTATGACTTTTCTATGCTTAATGCTTGTCACTAGGGCCCGAGTGCCATGATTTCAGATCTGAACCTATTGTGTTTTCATGAATATATGTGAGTTCTTGATCCTATCTTGCAAGTCTATAGTCACCTACTATGTGTTATGATCTGGCAACCCCGAAGTGACAATAATCGGGACCACTCCCGGTGATGACCGTAGTTTGAGGAGTTCATGTATTCATTATGTTTTAATGCTTTGGTCCGGTACTCTATTAAAAGGATGCCTTAATATCCCTTAGTTTCCAATAGGACCCCGCTGCCACGGGATGGTAGGGCAAAAGATGTCATGCAAGTTCTTTTCCATAAGCACGTATGACTATATTCGAAATACATGCCTACATTACATTGAGGAATTGGAGCTAGTTCTGTGTCACCCTATGTTATAACTGTTGCATGAATAATCGCATCCGACATAATTCTCCATCGCCAATCCATTGCCTACGAGCTTTTCATATATTGTTCTTCGCTTATTTACTTTTCCGCTGCTACTGGTACAATCACTATAAAACCAAAAATATTACTTTTGCTACTGTTACCACTACTATCATATTACTTTGCTACTAAATGCTTTGCTGCAGATATTATGTTTCCAGGTGTGGTTGAATTGACAACTCAGCTGCTAATACTTGATAATATTCTTTGGCTCCCCTTGTGTCGAATCAATAAATTTGGGTTGAATACTCTATCCTCGAAAACTGTTGCGATCCCCTATACTTCTGGGTTATCAAGACCATTTTCTGGCGCCGTTGCCGGGGAGCATAGCTCTATTCTTTGAGTCACTTGGGATTTATATCTGCTGGACACTATGTAGAACTTGAAAGATCAAAGAACCAAAATTTTTCCCTCAACTACAAGGGGAGGTAAGGAACTGCCATCGAGCTCTGCACTTGATTCACCTTCTGTTTTGAGTAAACTTGCGACACCTACACATGCTATTGATTCTGATAGGTCGCATGTTATTGATGATGCCACTTCTCCTTTGCGTGATACTTATGATGGAACTACTTCTATGCTTGATACTACTGTGCCACTAGGTGAATTTCTTGATGAACAACTTGCTAGGTCTAGAGAGAATGAAATTATTAAAACTTATAATATTGATGAAAGTGATTATGAAGATTCTCCCCTAGATTTGAATTGCCTGTTGTGCCTGAGGGTTATGTTATGGATGAAGAAACTGCTAGAGACTTTCTTGCCTGCAATGATAGAAGTGATCTTAAGAAACGATTAGCTAAGCTGAAAGAAAAATCTCTGAATGCTAGAATGAAATATGATCCTGCTTATGCTACTTCACCTATCTTTATTACTGATAAGGATTATGATTTCTCAGTCGATCCTGAGTTAATTACTTTGGTTGAATCTGATCCTTTCTATGACTATGAATCTGAAACTGTTGTGGCACATCTTACTAAATTAAATGATATAGCTACCCTGTTCACTAATGAAGAGAAAACTCGCTACTATTATATCCTTAAATTATTTACGTCCTCATTAAAGGGTGATGCTAAGATACGGTTTAATTCTCTTGATCCTGGTTGTGTGCGTAGTCCCCATGTGTCAGAGTAATGGGCCACGGGTAGGCCAACCCGAGGCCCAGAACCTTTCAAGACACCGGGGCAGGCTGCGCCCCTCAAGACCCCAGGACGAAGAGCCGCCTTCAAGAAGCCAACGGCAAAGGTGGCCAACTGACCACTCACGGCTGAGTCCCAGGGACGACTTCAGGGAGAGCCGACTTCCAGAGAAGCCGACTTCGGGGAGTCGGCCTGCGACTCCAACACCCCCACGACCTCATCAAAGGGGACGGGGCAGGGGCGTGGCTACAGCGAAGCCCACCCCCGCCCCTTACCAAGGGCAGGCATGGCCACAACACGCCGTACCCCGGAAGATCTCCGTGCGGCGTGGCACTGTTGCCATGCCGGCCCTGACATCAGCACCGCAGGGCCGAATCCTGCACCCACGACGGCTTGTCTGTACGGCCTAGAGGCAGCAGGCCCCACCGGTCAGTGAGACCTCAGGAGACGGCAGGAGAACCACCAGTCGGACCCGTCGGGAGTCGGCCAAGCCCTCCCCCGGGGCCCACGCGCCATTAATCAAGATATGATGGGGAGTGGCGATAGTGATCGCCCGCCGGGCGGCGGGGCTGTTGTCACGACCTCATGATCAAGCCCGCGTCATCCGAAGCACGGCTACAGTAATCAGCAGCCGGCAAGACCCGCCCGCGGCGGACACGGCCTGTCGGCTCCATACCAGGCCAGTCGGCGAGGCCCGCCAGTCGGCGAGGCCCGCTAGTCGGCGGGCCCCAGCGGTCGGCAGAGAAAACGGAGGCCAGAGGCACTGATGGCTGGGCCCGCATCCAGCCGGATTACCATTGTACCCCTGGGGGTAGGCCTATATAAACCCCCCAGGGCACCCATGAAAAGGGTTGGAACCCATTAGCTCTAGACCAGATCCTATAGAAGGGAGAGAGCTAGCCTTGCCCTCTCCTACCTCCTAGAAACAGCTCAAGGAGCAACCGTGTAAACACTTTGCCATAGTGATCATGCTGTGACCCCGCAGAGCAGCAGTAGGGGTATTATCTCCTCGGAGAGCCCTGAAGCTGGGTAAGATTCGCCGGCGTGCATGTCTTCGCCTCATCCCGTTTCCAGGCACCGGTGACGTTCTACTCACCCCCACCATTATAAGCTATCCTTTGGCATATGTCGCACCAAACCCCCGACATTTGGCGCCCACCGTGGGGCCTGGTGCACCGCCGTCCGGAGATCTGTTCTGGACAGGAACCCTTTTCCTCCCTGGCGAGCGCAGCCAGCCAGGCACGCCAGACGGAGTTTGCACCGACGCGCTAAGCCAGCCAGGCACGCCAGACGGAGTTTGCACCGACGCGCTAAGCCAGCCAGGCACGCCAGACGGAGTTTGCACCGACGCGCCAGCTGCTTGGCCGAACTTGTCGGCGAGGTCCACCTCTCCGACGAACCTGCATCCAATGCAGGCACGGGCGGCTCCGAGAGTATCCTCGCGGGCCTCCTCGATCAACTCCATGTTTCTAGCGAGCCTGCCGTAGACTTGGAGTCTGTGGGCTCCACTGACCCGATGCTGGTCGACTCCGACACCGCGTCGCTCGATGTGTTCCCCACCAATGTGGTGGTCTACAACGAACCTCTCCCTCGCGCGGAGAGCGACGGAAGCATCGTCACTGAGGTGCTCGTCATCAGTCATGACAAGCTCCCCGGCGGAGGAGCGCATGACTCACTCGGCGCGGTGCTGCAAGACTTAACTGCGCCCATTCCGGAAGACGCTGACGCAGAGACGCTGGAGGCGCGCCGCCTTCAGCTCGTTGAAGGCGCGAAGAAGCTGGCCAGTATGAGACGCTTGTCGGAAGCCTACCAGCGGGAGATGGATCACGCCGTCGGTGGCTCGCCGGCCCCGGCGGGGCCGAGCCGCCTTGGCGCGGTCCAGCAGCGCGGCGTAGCCGTCGCCAACCTGTTTGGGGCAAGCCGCCCCGTGTACGCTACACCAGCGGAGAACATCCGAGCTGCCCAGGCAGCGGCGGATGAGCTGGACAATTTCGAGGGCGAAGAACCCCGCCTCATGATGGAGCGAGTCCAGCGGCTCCTCGACGCAGCCGCCGCGCAGAACGAGGCCGGCTGCCGCACGGAGGCGCCGCAGTGGCCAAACGACGACCTTCACCGAGATCAGGGCGCGGCGTCTCGGATGCCGACTGGCGGCGCCCGAGGAAGAAGAGACAAGGAACCGGCTGTCAGCCATAGTTAGACTCGCATTACCATAGAGCGCGACCGAGACGGCCGCCCAAGAGCAGTGGAACGACGGGACGACTGTCCGCCTCCCCCTCCCCGCAAGGAGAGGCGAGTCCCCCCGCCGCCTATTGACCATCCGACTCTCGGTGACCTCCTTGGCTGCCGAGAGGGAGTTGGAGAGAATGACGCCCGCCACCGGATCGACCGACTTCACCGATCCTTGGCGCTGGAAGAAGAAGACGAGCTGGGTCCGCCTTGTTTCGGGCCCCGCATTCGGGACGAGCCCTTTCCCAGAGGATTCACGCTCCCAAGAGACACACCCAAGTATACCGGATCCGTGAAGCCGGAAGACTGGCTAGTCGACTACTACACGGCTGTTAGCATAGCAAACGACAACAAGCGTGTTGCCGTAAAGTATGTTCCGCTCATGCTCCAGGGCACGGCCCGGACATGGCTGAACAGCCTAAAGCCCCGCAACATCAACAGCTGGGTCGACTTCATCGAAGCGTTCGTCCACAACTTCACCAGCACGTACAAGCGTCTTCCCAAGCCTCGTCAGCTCTCCTTGTGCGTGCAAGGCCCCGACGAGTCGACTCGCGATTACCTCACGTGTTGGGCCGAGCTTCGGAACTCCTGCGAGGGCATGCACGAGGTGCAAGCCATCGAGTACTTCACAACCGGGTGCAGAGAAGGCACCCTCCTCAAGCACAAGCTCCTCTGTGATGAGCCAGAAACCCTCGACGAGCTGCTGATCATAGCGTACAAGTACGCCACAGCCGACTCCTCCATGAAGGCGGAGATTCAAATCAGCCCAACTGGCAAAGTGGCCCCTCAAGCTCCAAGTGTTGGGTAACATAGTAATTTCAAAAAATTTCCAACGCACACGCAAGATCATGGTGATGCATAGCAACAAGAGGGGAGAGTGTGATCTACATACCCTTGTAGATCGACAATGGAAGCGTTAGCACAACGTGGTTGATGTAGTCGTACGTCTTCACGGCCCGACCGATCAAGCACCGAAACTACGGCACCTCCGAGTTCTAGCACACGTTCAGCTCGATGACGATCCCCGGACTCTAATCCAGCAAAGTGTAGGGGAAGAGTTCCGTCAGCACGACGGCGTGGTGACGATCTTGATGTACTACCGTCGCAGGGCTTCGCCTAAGCACCGCTACAATATTATCGAGGACTATGGTGGAAGGGGGCACCGCACACGGCTAAGAATATGATCACGTGGATCAACTTGTGTCTCTAGGGGTGCCCCTGCCTCCGTATATAAAGGATCAAAGGGGGGGTGCGGCCGGCCAGGAGAGGGCGCGCCAGGAGGAGTCCTACTCCCTTCGGGAGTAGGATTCCCCCCTTTCCTAGTTGGAATAGGATTCGGGAGGGGGGAAAGAGGAGAGAGAGAAGGAAGGGGGGGCGCCGCCCCCCTCTCCTTGTCCTATTCGGACTAGGGGGGGAGGGGCGCGTGGCCCAGCCCTGGCCACCTCTCCTCTCTTCCACTAAGGCCCACTAAGGCCCATATACCTCCCGGGGGGTTCCGGTAACCTCCCGGTACTCCGGTAAAATCCCGATTTCACCCGGAACACTTCCGATATCCAAATATAGGCTTCCAATATATCAATCTTTATGTCTCGACCATTTTGAGACTCCTCGTCATGTCCCCGATCCCATCCGGGACTCCAAACTCCTTCGGTACATCAAAACTCATAAACTCATAATATAACTGTCATCGAAACCTTAAGCATGCAGACCCTATGGGTTCGAGAAAAATGTAGACATGACCGAGACACGTCTCCAGTTAATAACCAATAGCTGAACCTGGATGCTCATATTGGCTCCTACATATTCTATGAAGATCTTTATCGGTCAGACCGCATAACAACATACGTTGTTCCCTTTGTCATCGGTATGTTACTTGCCCGAGATTCGATCGTTGGTATCTTAATACCTAGTTCAATCTCGTTACCGGCAAGTCTCTTTACTCGTTCCGTAATACATCATCTCACAACTAAATCATTAGTTGCAATGCTTGCAAGGCTTATGTGATGTGCATTACCGAGAGGGCCCAGAGATACCTCTCCGACAATCGGAGTGACAAATCCTAATCTCGAAATACGCCAACCCGACATTCACCTTTGGAGACACCTGTAGAGCTCCTTTATAATCACCCAGTTACGTTGTGATGTTTGGTAGCACACAAAGTGTTCCTCCGGTAAACGGGAGTTGCATAATCTCATAGTCACAGGAACATGTATAAGTCATGAAGAAAGCAATAGCAACAAACTAAATGATTAAGTGCTAAGCTAACGGAATGGGTTAGGTCAATCACATCATTCTCCTTATGATGTGATCCCGTTAATCAAATGACAACTCTTTGTCTATGGTTAGGAAACATAACCATCTTTGATTCAACGAGCTAGTCAAGTAGAGGCATACTAGCGACACTCTGTTTGTCTATGTATTCACACATGTATTATGTTTCTGGTTAATACAATTCTAGCATGAATAATAAACATTTATCATGATATAAGGAAATAAATAATAACTTTATTATTGCCTCTAGGGCATATTTCCTTCAGTCTCCCACTTGCACTAGAGTCAATAATCTAGTTCACATCGCCATGTGATTCAACACTAATAGTTCACATCACCATGTGATTAACACCCATAGTTCACATTGTCATGTGACCTATACCCAAAGGGTTTACTAGATTCAGTAATCTAGTTCACATCGTTTATGTGATTAACACCCAAAGAGTACTAAGGTGTGATCATGTTTTGCTTGTGAGATAATTTTAGTCAACGGGTCTGTCACATACAAATCCGTAAGTATTTTGCGAATTCTATGTCTATAATGCTCTGCACGGAGCTACTCTAGCTAATTGCTCCCATTTTCAATATGTATCTAGATCGAGACTTAGAGTCATCCAGATCTGTGTCAAAACTTGCATCGACGTAACTTTTTACGACGAACCTTTTTGTCACCTCCATAATTGAGAAATATTTCCTTATTCCACTAAGGATAATTTTGACCGTTGTCCAGTGATCTACTCTTAGATCACTATTGTCCTCCCTTGCTTAACACAGTGTAGGGTATACAATAGATCTGGTACACAGCATGGCATACTTTATAGAACCTATGGCTGAGGCATAGGGAATGACTTTCATTCTCTTTCTATCTTCTGCCGTGGTCGGGCTTTGAGTCTTACTCAATTTCACACCTTGTAACACAGCCAAGAACTCTTTCTTCGACTGTTCCAATTTTTGAACTACTTCAAAATATTGTCAAGGTATGTACTCATTGAAAAAAAAACTTATCAAGCATCTTGATCTATCTCTATAGATCTTGATGCTTAATATGTAAGCAGCTTCACCGAGGTCTTTCTTTGAAAAACTTCTTTCAAAACACTCCTTTATGCTTTGCAGAATAATTCTACATTATTTCCGATCAACAATATGTCATTCACATATACTTATTAGAAATGTTGTAGTTCTCCCACTCACTTTCTTGTAAATACAGGCTTCACCGCAAGTCTGTATAAAACTATATGTTTTGATCATCTCATCAAAGCGCATATTCCAACTCCGAGATGCTTGCACCAGTCCATAGATGGATCGCTGGAGCTTGCACATTTTGTTAGCACCTTTAGGATTGACAAAACCTTCTGGTTGTATCATATACAACTCTTCTTTAATAAATCCATTAAGGAATGCAGTTTTGTTTATCCATTTGCCAGATTTCATAAAAATGCGGCAATTGCTAACATGATTTGGACAGACTTAAGCATCGCTACGAGTGAGAAAATTTCATCGTAGTCAACACCTTGAACTTTGTCAAAAAACCTTTTTTGAGAAGTTTAGCTTTGTAGATAGTAACACTACTATCAGCGTCCGTCTTCCTCTTGAAGATCCATTTATTTTCTATGGCTTGCCGATCATCGGGCAAATCCATCAAAGTCCATACTTTGTTCTCATACATGGATCATATCTCAGATTTCATGGCCTCAAACCATTTCGCGGAATCTGGGCTCATCATCACTTCCTCATAGTTCGCAAGTTCGTCATGGTCTAGTAACATGACTTCCAGAACATGATTACCATACCACTCTGGTGCGGATCTCACTCTGGTTTACCTACGAGATTCGGTAGTAACTTGATCTGAAGTTACATGATCATCATCGTTAGCTTCCTCACTAATTGGTGTAGTAGTCACAAGAACAGATTTCTGTGATGAACTACTTTCCAATAAGGGAGAAGGTACAATTACCTTATCAAGTTTTCTACTTTCCTCCCACTCACTTCTTTCGAGAGAAACTCCTTCTCTAGAAAGGATCCATTCTTAGCAACGAATGTCTTGCCTTCGGATCTGTGATAGAAGGTGTACCCAACAGTCTTCTTTGGGTATCCTATGAAGACATATTTCTCCGATTTGGGTTTGAGCTTATCAGGATGAAACTTTTTCACACAAGCATCACAGCCCAAAACTTTAAGAAACGACAACTTTGGTTTCTTGCCAAACCATAATTTAGATTGTGTCGTCTCAACGGACTTAGATGGTGCCCTTTTTAACGTGAATGCAGCTGTCTCTAATGCACAACCCCAAAACGATAGTGGTAGATTGGGAAGAGACATCATAGATTGCACTATATCCAATAAAGTACGGTTATGACGATCGGACAGACCATTATGCTGTGGTGTTCTAGGTGGCATGAGTTTGTGAAACTATTCCACAATGTTTTAATTGAAGACCAAACTCGTAACTCAAATATTTGTCTCCGCAATCAGATCGTAGAAACTTTTTTTTCTTGTCACGATGATTTTCCACTTCACCCTGGAATTATTTGAACTTTTCAAATGTTTCAGACTTATGTTTCATCAAGTAGATATACTCATATCTGCTCAAATCATCTGTGAAGATCAGAAAATAATGATACCTATCGTGAGCCTCAATATTCATCGGACCACATACATCAGTATGTATGATTTTCAACAAATCTGTTGCTCGCTCCATTGTTCCGAAGAACAGAGTCTTAGTCATCTTGCCCATGAGGCATGGTTCGCAAGCATCAATTGATTCATAATCAAGTGATTCCAAAAGCCCATCAGCATGGAGTTTCTTCATGCGCTTTACACCAATATGACCTAAACGGCAGTGCCACAAATAAGTTGCACTATCATTATTAATTTTGCATCTTTTGGTTTCAATATTATGATTATGTGTATCACTACGATCGAGATCCAACGAACTATTTTCATTGGGTGTGTAACCATATAAGGTTTTATTCATGTAAACAGAACAACAATTTATTCTCTTACTTAAATGAATAACCGTATAAACATGATCAAATCATATTCATGCTCAACGCAAACACCAAATAACACTTATTTAGGTTCAACACTAATCCCGAAATTATAGGGAGTGTGCGATGATGATCATATCAATCTTGGAACCACTTCCAACACACATCGTCACTTCACCCTTAACTAGTCTCTGTTTATTCTGCAACTCCTGTTTCGAGTTACTAATCTTAGCAACTGAACTAGTATCAAATACTGAGGGGTTGCTATAAACACTAGTAAAGTACACATCAATAACATGTATATCAAATATACTTATGTTCACTTTGCCATCCTTCTTATCCGCCAATCACTTGGGGTAGTTCCGCTTCCAGTGACCAGTCCCTTTGCAGTAGAAGCACTTAGTCTCAGGCTTAGGACCAGACTTGGGCTTCTTCACTTGAGCAGCAACTTGCTTGCTGTTCTTCTTGAAGTTCCCCTTCTTCCCTCTGCCCTTTTCTTGAAACTAGTGGTCTTGTCTACCATCAACACTTGATGTTTTTCTCGATTTCTACCTTCGTCAATTTCAGCATTACGAAGAGCTTGGGAATCGTTTCCGTTATCCCTTGCATATTATAGTTCATCACAAAGTTCTACTAACTTGGTGATGGTGACTAGAGAATTCTGTCAATCACTATCTTATCTGGAAGATTAACTCCCACTTGATTCAAGCGATTGTAGTACCCAGACAATCTGAGCACATGCTCACTAGTTGAGCGATTCTCCTCCATCTTTTAGCTATAGAACTTGTTGGAGACTTCATATCTCTCAACTCGGGTATTTGCTTGAAATATTAACTTCAACTCCTGGAACATCTCATATGGTCCATGACGTTCAAAACGTCTTTGAAGTCCCGATTCTAAGCCATTAAGCATGGTGCACTAAACTATCAAGTAGTCATCATATTGAGCTAGCCAAACGTTCATAACGTCTGCATCTGCTCCTGCAATAGGTCTGTCACCTAGCGGTGCATCAAGGACATAATTCTTCTGTGCAGCAATGAGGATAAACCTCAGATCACGGATCCTATCTGCATCATTGCTACTAACATCTTTCAACACAATTTTCTCTAGGAACATATCAAAATAAACACAGGGAAGCAACAATGCGAGCTATTGATCTACAACATAATTTGCAAAATACTACCAGGACTAAGTTCATGATAAATTTAAAGTTCAATTAATCATATTACTTAAGAACTCCCACTTAGAAAGACATCCCTCTAATCTTCTAAGTGATCACGTGATCCAAATCAACTAAACCATGTCCGATCATCACATGAGATGGAGTAGTTTCAATGGTGAACATCACTATGTTGATCATATCTACTATATAATTCACGCTCAACCTTTCGGTCTCCGTGTTCCGAGGCCATATCTGTATATGCTTGGCTCGTCAAGTATAACCTGAGTATTCCGCGTGTGCAACTGTTTTGCACCCGTTGTATTTGAATGTAGAGCCTATCACACCCGATCATCACGTGGTGTCTCAGCACGAAGAACTTTCGCAACGGTGCATACTCAGGGAGAACACTTCTTGATAATTAGTGAGAGATCATCTTAAAATGCTACCAACAATCAAAGCAAGATAAGATGCATAAAAGATAAACATCACATGCAATCAATATAAGTGATATGACATGGCCATCATCATCTTGTGCTTGTGATCTCCATCTTCGAAGCACCGTCGTGATCACCATCGTCACCGGCGCGACACCTTGATCACCATCGTAGCATCGTTGTCGTCTCACCAATCTTATGCTTCCAGGACTATCGCTACCGCTTAGTGATAAAGTAAAGCATTACAGCGCAATTGCATTGCATACAATAAAGCGACAACCATATGGCTCCTGCCAGTTGCCGATAACTTGGTTACAAAACATGATCATCTCATACAGTAAAATTTAGCATCATGTCTTGACCATATCACATCACAACATGCCCTGCAAAAACAAGTTAGACGTCCTCTACTTTGTTGTTGCAAGTTTTACGTGGCTGCTACGGGCTTAAGCAAGAACCAATCTTACCTACGCATCAAAACCACAACGATAGTTTGTCAAGTTGGTGCTGTTTTAACCTTCGCAAGGACCGGGCATAGCCACACTCGGTTCAACTAAAGTTGGAGACACTGTCACCCGCTAGCCACCTTTGTGCAAAGCACATCGGGAGAACCGGTCTCGCGTATGCGTACGCGTAATGTCGGTCTGGGCCGCTTCGTCCAACAATACTGCCGAACCAAAGTATGACATGCTGGTAAGCAGTATGACTTATATCGCCCACAACTCACTTGTGTTCTACTCGTGCATATAACATCAACACATAAAACCTAGGCTCGGATGCCACTGTTGGGTAACGTAGTAATTTCAAAAAATTTCCTACGCACACGCAAGATCATGGTGATGCATAGCAACGAGAGGGGAGAGTGTGATCTACGTACCCTTGTAGATCGACAACGGAAGCGTTAGCACAACGTGGTTGATGTAGTCGTACGTCTTCACGGCCCGACCGATCAAGCACCGAAACTATGGCACCTCCGAGTTCTAGCACACGTTCATCTCGATGACGATCCCCGGACTCCGATCCAGCAAAGTGTCGGGGAAGAGTTCCGTCAGCACGATGGCGTGGTGACGATCTTGATGTACTACCGTCACAGGGCTTCGCCTAAGCACCGCTACAATATTATCGAGGACTATGGTGGAAGGGGGCACCGCACACGGCTAAGAATATGATCACGTGGATCAACTTGTGTCTCTAGGGGTGCCCCTGCCTCCGTATATAAAGGATCAAAGGGGGGGGGTGGCCGGCCAGGAGAGGTCGCACTAGGAGGAGTCCTACTCCCTCCGGGAGTAGGATTCCCCCCTTTCCTTGTTGGAATAGGATTCGGGAAGGGGGAAAGAGGAGAGAGAGAAGGAAGGGGGGGCACCGCCCCCCTCTCCTTGTCCTATTCGGACTAGGGGGGGAGGGGCACGCGGCCCAGCCCTGGCCACCTCTCCTCTCTTCCACTAAGGCCCACTAAGGCCCATATACCTCCCAGGGGGTTCCGGTAACCTCCCGGTACTCCGGTAAAATCCCGATTTCACCCGGAACACTTCGGATATCCAAATATAGGCTTCCAATATATCAATCTTTATGTCTCGACCATTTCGAGACTCCTCGTTATGTCCCTGATCCCATCCGGGACTCCGAACTCCTTCAGTACATCAAAACTCATAAACTCATAATATAACTGTCATCGAAACCTTAAGCGTGCGGACCCTACGGGTTCGAGAACAATGTAGACATGACCGAGACACGTCTCCGGTCAATAACCAATAGCGGAACCTGGATGCTCATATTGGCTCCTAAATATTCTACGAAGATCTTTATCGGTCAGACCACATAACAAAATACATTGTTCCCTTTGTCATCGGTATGTTACTTGCCCGAGATTCGATCGTCGGTATCTTAATACCTAGTTCAATCTCGTTACCAGCAAGTCTCTTTACTCATTCCGTAATACATCATCTCACAACTAACTCATTAGTTGCAATGCTTGCAAGGCTTATGTGATGTGCATTACCGAGAGGGCCCAGAGATACCTCTCCGACAATCGGAGTGACAAATCCTAATCTCGAAATACGCCAACCCAACATTCACCTTTGGAGACACCTGTAGAGCTTCTTTATAATCACCCAGTTACGTTGTGACGTTTGGTAGCGCACAAAGTGTTCCTCCGGTAAACGGGAGTTGCATAATCTCATAGTCATAGGAACATGTATAAGTCATGAAGAAAGCAACAGCAACATACTAAACGATCGAGTGCTAAGCTAACGGAATGGGTCAAGTCAATCACATCATTCTTCTAATGATGTGATCCCGTTAATCAAATAACAACTCTTTTGTTCATGGTTAGGAAACATAACCATCTTCGATTAACGAGCTAGTCTAGTAGAGGCATACTAGTGACACTCTGTTTGTCTATGTATTCACACATGTATTATGTTTCCAGTTAATACAATTCTAGCATGAATAATAAACATTTATCATGATATAAGGAAATAAATAATAAATTTATTATTGCCTCTAGGGCATATTTCCTTCACCAAGAACTCCGACGGCAGATGCCAGCCGGCGACAACAGCAGGGCGACCACAGCAGCCGGCTTCCAGCAGCCGGCAAGTCGCGATAGTTGAAGCCCAAGAGCCAGATGAGCAGCCTCCGCCCAAGCGACAGGAAGGCGGCAAGCTAAACTGGTTGCCGGCCTTCTCCTACGAACAAACCCTGGATGGACCTTGCAAGTTCCATTGCGGCGCGAAGCCGTCGAATCACACCACCCGGAAGTGCCACTGGCTCACCAGGATCGCCAAGGGAGACGACCTCCTGCCTCCCCCGCCTGCTGGGCAGCCGCCTCCGCCGCCGCCCCAGCAGCCGGCTATCAGGCCAGTCGGCATAGAACAAGACGAATACCCTGAAGAGCATGGAGCCTACGTGGTGTTTACCAGTGTGGCTGATGATCGACGCAGTAGGCGGCTGCAGCGACAAGAGGTGAATGCAGTAGCTTCGGAGATGCCAGAGTTCATGCACTGGTCCGAGACGCCCATCAGCTGGAGCAGAGCTGACCACCCAGAAGTGATGCCGAGGCCGGGCTCCTATGCCTTGGTCCTGGACGCCACCTTTGCTATGGACAGATGAGCCGCGCGTTTCTCTCGAGTTCTGATAGACGGAGGCAGCAGCATCAATATCCTATACAAGGACACCATGGAGAAGTTAGGAATCAAGCAAAGACAGCTTCAGAACAACCAAACTGTGTTCCACGGCATTGTTCCTAGGCTTTGCTGCTCGCCAATCGGCAAGATCCTGATGGACGTCCTCTTTGGAGACAAAGATCACTTCCGCAGAGAGTCTGTTTGGTTTGAGGTGGTGGACCTTAAGAGCCCATACCATGCGCTACTTGGCCGACCCGCCTTGGCCAAGTTCATGGCGGTCCCCCACTACACCTACCTCAAGATGAAGATGCCCAGTTCCAGGGGAATTCTGACTGTGGCTGGCGGCTACCGGAAGTCGTCTGCTTGCGCGACTGAGAGCAGTCGGCTGGCCGAGTCCCTGGTAATCGCAGCCGAGAAGCGGCTCCTTGAGCGAGTTGTGGCGATGGCCGGCAAGCAGCCCGAGGTATCGCCCAACCCAAAAGAGTCGGAGGCTGAGGGTTCGTTCAAGCCGGCCAAAGAGACAAAGAAGATACCCTTGGATCCGGAGCACCCAGAGAGGTACGCCATCGTAGGTGCAAACCTCGATAGCAAATAGGAAGGCGAGCTCGTCGATTTCCTCCATGAGAATCGGGACATCTTCGCATGGTCCCCCAAAGACATGCCAGGTGTACCGACAGAATTCGCCGAGCACAAGTTACACGTCTGATCTGATGCAAAGCCGGTCAGGCAGCCCCTGCGCCGCCTATGAGAAGAGAAGAGAAGAGTTGTCGGAGAAGAGATAGCCCGACTCCTAGCAGGCGGCTTCATTATGGAAGTGTTCTTTCCAGAATGGCTAGCAAATCCGGTCCTGGTACTGAAGAAGAACAAGCAGTGGCAAATGTGTATCGACTACATGAGCCTCAACAAGGCCTGCGCCAAGGACCCATTTGCTCTACCAAGAATCGATCAGGTGATAGACTCCACAGCCGGATGCGAGCTGTTGAGTTTTCTGGATGCATACTTAGGATATCACCAGATCAAGCTGAACTCGGCTGACAGACTGAAGACCGCCTTCATCACGCCGTTTGGAGCCTTCTGCTACCTCACCATGACGTTCGGCTTAAGGAATGCCGGCGCCACCTTTCAGCGTTGCATGCAGAAGTGCCTCCTCAAGCAGCTCGGCAGGAACGCCCACGTCTACGTGGACGACGTGGTGGTGAAGACGGAAAAGCGTGGAACACTGCTGGAAGACCTCAAGGAGACCTTTGTGAACCTGCGCCGGTTCCAGATCAAGCTCAACCCCGAGAAGTGTGTCTTCGGAGTACCAGCCGGCCAGCTCCTTGGCTTCCTAGTCTCTGAACGCGGCATAGAATGCAACCCATTAAAGATCAAGGCCATTGAGAGAATGGAGGTACCCAGCCGACTACTGGACATGCAGAAGTTCACCGGCTGCTTGGCGTCCATCAGCTGATTCATCAGTCGGCTGGGCGAGAAAGCTCTCCCCTTATACCAACTCATGAAGAAGACCACTTTTTTCGAGTGGAACCATAAGGCGGACGAAGCTTTTCACCAGTTGAAGAAGATGCTGACTACTCCACCCGTCCTGGTGGCTCCGACTCCCAAGGAACCTATGCTCCTGTACATCGCCGCCACCAGCCGGGTAGTCAGCACGGTCATTGTACTGGAACGCAAGAAGGAAGGCAAGGTGCTACCTGTCCAGAGACCGGTATATTACCTGAGAGAGGTACTGTCGACCTCCAAGCAGAATTACCCCCACTACCAGAAGATGTGCTATGCCGTACACTTTGCTGCCAAGAAATTGAAGCCTTACTTTCAAGAGCATCCAATCACGGTGGTCTGCACGGCTCCACTTGCCGAGATCATTGGTAGCTGAGATGCTTCTGGTCGAGTGGCCAAGTGGGCCATAGAGCTGGCTCCTTACACCATCCACTACCAGCCCCACACCGCTATCAAGTCACAAGCACTGGCCGACTTCCTCGTCGACTGGGCCGAGACCCAGTACCTACCTCCAGCGCCTGACTCCACCCATTGGCGGATGCATTTCGACGGCTCCAAGATGCGCACCGGCTTGGGAGCCGGCGTCGTCCTCACCTCTCCCAAAGGCGATAAGCTCAAATACGCGCTGCAAATCCACTTTGCCGCCTCCAACAACGTTGCTGAGTACGAGGTGCTCATTCATGGGCTCCGGCTTGCCAAAGAACTTGGCATCCGCCGGATCTTGTGTTATGGCGACTCGGACTTAGTGGTCCAGCAATCATCTGGCGACTGGGACGCGAAAGATGCAAACATGGCGAGTTACCGTTTCCTCATGCAGCAACTCAGCGGGTAGTTCGAAGGGTGCGAGTTTCTCCATGTGCCAAGAAACGACAACGACCAAGCAGATGCCTTGGCGCGAATCGGCTCCACCCGCCAAGCAATACTATCTGGCGTCGCCCTTCAACGCCTCCTCAAGCCGTCTGTCAAGCCTTCATCAGAATCAGACTCCATTTTTGTGCCGGCTCCTCCCGAAGATGTCGGATCCGACTCCAGAGCTCCGGCAGTCGGTACGGGGATTTTGGCGGATGACTCCAAAGCCGCCACAGTCGAACCCGGCCCGGGGACTGCAGCGACGGACTCGAAGACTCTAGAACTCGGCCCAAGGGCCACGCCAGTCGGCCTGGGGACTTCATCAACCCAGCAAGCGGTTGTTGACTCCAACCCACCGACTCCCAGCCCAACCGCCCTCGTCCAAGTCGCAATTCTGGCAGTCGAAGAAATAGCAGCACCCTCATGGGCCCAGCCCATCCTCAAATTCCTTGTGAACAAAGAGATGCCGACTGATGAGACCTCAGCTCGGCAAATACAACGCCGGGCGGCAGCCTACACCATAGTCAACAGAGAGCTGGTCAGGCGCAGCGTCACTGGTGTCTACCAGCGCTGTGTAGAGCCAGAGCAAGGCCAAGCGACTCTCAAGGACATCCATCAAGGCGAGTGTGGCCACCATGCGGCCTCAAGAGCACTTGTCGCCAAAGCCTTTCGACACGGTTTCTTCTGGCCAACTGCCTTGGAAGAGGCCAAGGAGTTGGTCCAAAAATGCAAAGGGTGCCAGAAGTTCAGCTCCAAGCCGCACCAGCCAGCTTCTGCACTCAAGACCATCCCCATTGCCTGGCCTTTCGCAGTTTGGGGTCTAGACATGGTGGGACCATTCAAGACAGTACGAGGTGGCTTAACTCACAGACTTGTCGCAGTGGACAAGTTCACCAAGTGGATAGAAGCGAAGCCAATCAAGAAGCTAAACGGTCCAACTGCCGTGACTTTCATCGCCGATATCACAATTCGGTACGGCATACCACACAACATCATCACCAACAACAACACAAATTTCGCCAAAGGCGCATTGGCCCGTTTCTGCGCAACACAGGGCATCCGACTGGACCTAGCATCCTCGTCCATCCACAGTCAAACGGCCAAGTGGAGCGAGCAAACGGCCTCATCCTGTCCGGCATCAAGCCTTGGCTGATCGAGCCTCTGGAGCACTCGGCTGGCTGCTGGCTCGACGAGCTGCCAGCCATCCTCTGGAGTCTGCGCACGACTCCAAACAAGTCAACCGGCTTCACGCCCTTCTTCCTCATCTACGGTGCCGAAGCCGTCATCCCAATGGACATAGAGTTCGACTCGCCACGAGTCACCATGTACACCAAGGAGGAAGCAGAAGAAGCACGACAAGACGGTGTCGATCTGCTGGAAGAGGGCCGGCTGTTGGCACTCAGCCGGTCCAGCATCTACCAGCAGAGCATGCGCCGATACCACAACAGGAAGGTCAGGCCAAGATCTTTTCAAGAAGGCGACCTTGTGCTCCGGCTGATCCAGCGAACAGCCGGCCATCACAAGCTGTCGGCGCCGTGGGAAGGCCCTTTCATCATTAGCAAAGTACTGGGCAACGATTCCTACTACCTAATTGACGCTCAGAAGCCCCGAGCACGCAAGAGGGACGACTCCGGCAAGGAGATAGAGCGGCCATGGAATGCAAATCTCCTCCAAAGATTTTACAGTTGATGCAGTATGTACCACGCTACCTTTTGTATTAAAGTACCAAGACTTCGGGCCCCCCGAGACGAGCTCGGGGACTGCCCTCTTTTGTCTGTATGATAAAATTATGCCTACAAGTATGTTACTTTTTGTCATACCGCTTGGCACCGGGCTCGACAAGTCGGCCCGGGGACTTGCCGCCTTGCACTATGAAATGCTTCCTGCAGCCGGACAAGTAGTGTGTAACACCTAAACCGTCTTCTGTCAGAAGCGGCAGCTCGCAGAGCGACTGTACGGTGGGCAGAGGTAAGGTAGAATGGGCGTTCGCATGAAAAATGGTTAAGGACTCAAAGCATAAAGCATAGCTCAAGACGGCTTCCAGCCTTTCTCGCGAACCGACTCTCGAATAGTCGGATTGCAGCCTTCTATTCAACTTGCTCAAAAACGCTTAAAAACGGCTAAGTACTTGCCTTCTCAAAGTAGCCAAGCATTTGATACAGCGACAGTCCGCAGAGCGGCTGTCTGATTGGCAAGGCAGGCAACTAAGAGAAAGCAGCAAAGGAAAAAAGCCAAAAGAGCAATGAGCAAGAGAAGATAGAACTCGGATAAATATAATTACATAACATAGGCCCTTGGCCGAATTTTCGAGCAGAGGTTCAAAATACACCCCACGGGTGGAATTGTGCGAATTAACAAGTTCTTCAAAGACTACTGAAGCAAAAAAAATAAAGGTAAAGCGGCAGCTTAGGAAGCAGCAGACGGATTCGGAGAATCGGAGGAGGCGGCAGCGTCAGGCGTCGGGGCGGCCGGCTGGCTAGTCTCGGCTTGATCGCCTCCGGCGGCAGTCGGGTCGGTCGCACGCCGCTCGTTTCTAGAGGCGCGGTCGAGTTGAGGCTGGCCGTCTGCTCCGTCTTCTGGTGCCTCTACCTCGCCTCCGTCCTCCGCCTCGCCTTCCTCCTCGACACTGGAGCCAATCACCTCCGTCGAGTCCTCGCCGTAGTCTGGGTTCATCCCAAACCACTCTGGCGGTACCTCCTCACCGTCTTCAGACCGCTCGGGGACGAAGATGCTGGTGTCGGTGTATTCGACAATCGCCGCAGCACGCTTGACGAGGGCGTCTTCCACAGCCGCCAGCTCCGGCTGGGCCTTCGACCGAAGCATGGCCAACTGGTCCAGATCCAGCCCCGGATACCATGCCTTGACGAACTCCAAGGCCCGACGTGCTCCAGCTCGGGCTGAAGAGCCCTTCTACGCCTCAAGACGACCAGCCGCGACCTCTAGCCAGTCGGCCGTCAGGCTGGGGGTGCATGGAGCCTGCATGTCTGGCCACAGGGCGGCAATCGTCTGGGCACCAACACGCTGAAGCCGGTGCAGCATCCGGTGAGCCGGCCGAAGGCGAGCCTCGATGCTCAGGATGTGCTCGTCAAGAGTTCAGGGGGCGTCAGCGGCAATCTCTGCGCCCTCCGCCCTCCGACCTTCACGGCCAGCCTCGATGGCTTGGATGGTGGCCTATGACTGCCCAGGAAAGAAGTCTGCAAAGACAGGAAGAAACAAAGAAGCAAGTCAAAAACCAGGAGTCGGCACGACTTAAATCGGCAGCTCGAAGAAAGAAAATAAAGAAACTCACCATCAACGATGTCTTCAATCTCGTGGAAGCTGGAGGACAGCAGCGCCTCCTTGTCAGACCAGGAGGAGCGCTCGCTCGCGAACTCGGCCAAGAGGGCGGTTTCCGTCTCCTCCGCCTCCCTCCGCGTCTTCACAAGCAGCTCCTTCTGCTCTGCCAATTGAGTGGCCAGCAGATCGCGCTCCCTGGCGAGCTTGCTGCACTCCTTCTCTTTGGCGCGCAAAGCGGAGTTGGCATCGCTCAGCTGCTGTTGAAGAGCAGCATTGGCCCCTGAGAAGAAGAGAGAAAGAAGGCGTTAAGTCATTAGTAAAGAAGGTCGCCGGGGAGATCCGGCCCGACTGCTCAGCAGTCGGCCCGAATCTCGGGGACTACAGCCCGCAGGTGCGCCAGCGCGCCCCCGCAAAGTAGGAAAAAGACTTACTCCGGCTCTCCGACAAATCGGCGGTCTGCTTGCCCAGCTCTTCAACATTATGGTTGAAGGAAGTGACGCGGAGGTTGTGGTAATCCTGTGTCAAGCATTTCAGACAAAAAGTCAATACCCAGAGTTCATCAATTGGAGTTCCGGGCCGCCTGCTCAGCAGCCAGCCCGAAACTCGGGGACTACACCCAGTGGGTGCGCTGGCGCGCCCCCATAGAGAGGAACAAGAAAACAAAAACCTAAGGAAAAAACATACCCGGACGGCTGCCCACGACGCTAGGAATGCCTTGGTGCAACTCTGGAGAGCGTCGCCCTCAGCATGAAGCTTCGCCTGGACGTCCAGGAGCGCCTGGTTCAGCGACCCTATGCCGCCTCCTCGCACCCACCCAATGGGTGCGGCGCTCGTTGCTTCGGCGTCTGGGATCACCGAGCTGGCAGTGTCGGCTTCCAGGGGGCGGGGTGCCGAAGTCGCCTTCTCCAGACGGCGGCGCGTTGGCGAGCCGACTTGGAGGAGTAGCCTCGCCACGGCCTCGTCTTTGGTCGGCAGCACAGGAGGGTCCGCCGGCTGCTCGCCTTGCGCACCTTCAGACGGCGGCGGAGGTGGCGGCGGAACGTTCACATCCGGCGTAGAGGGGTCGCCGCCTTCGCTCTCCACGACGGGGTTCTCCCCGCCGGCTTCCCCAGTCTGCCCCGTGAACTCCAGAGGCGGCGGCGCAGAGTCCAACGGGGTGACGAACACCGCCGACTGGCGGCGTGCGGTTTCCTCAGCCTGCCGCTTCGTCGCGGCGGCGGCTTCGGCCTCCGCCAGTTTTTTCTTGGAGGACGCCTCTGCCCTGTCGGCCTCCGCCTTCTCCAGGCGGAGGGCCTCTTCTTCGTTGCGCTTCTCCCGCGCATTCCGCTCCATCACCTCCTGGAGGTCAGCAGCGGGGTCAATCCGCCAAGTGGTGGTGGACGTCTCCGCGGACCCCATGACGGAGGCGGCGGTGACCCTCTCAAGAGTGAGGGGAGCCCTGAAGCAAGAGGAGCAAGCGAAGACTTAGACAAAGTCACAAAGAAAGAATAAAGCATTGAAGACAGAATACTCACGCGGAGACCAATGGCGGCTTCTTCACTTCCTTACGAAAGCGGATGGCCTTCGCAACCGCCTCGTCCCGTCGGGTCGCCGCAGCCGAGCCCTTGGGCTTCTTTGGCCGACTGCTGAACAAGGTCGGCACGGCCCTGCGCTTCTTCCTGCCGCCTGGAGCGCCCGGCTCCGCAGAAGAGCCCGTGCCAGGCTGGCTGGCTCCTGGCCGATGGCGAGGGGCGACTTCTCCCTTGGCGTTGTCGTCAGGCCAGTCGGCGAAAGTGGCCGAAGGCCTGAAGTCGCCTGCTGTTCCTCCTCCTCCCTCGGCGTCGTCTTACAGAGCCGCCGTCCCCAGATCCGAGTCGTCGACGTCGCTCTCCGCCCGGTCGGCAAGGAACTCACGGGCCGGCCCCGAGGTGCTGGCTGGCGGGTGGAGGAGGGGATTCTGACCAAAGCTGACTGGTCAAAACAAACGCGGCAAGAAAGAAGAAATTCCAAAGAAAGAAAGGAAAGGCAACTCACCACGGGCGGGGGGTTGGCGTGGAAGTACGGCTCCTTGCCGAATCGCCAATCCTCCAGGAGCTTGCTGTCCGAGAGGTAGTTCACCATGAAGGCCACCTCTTCGTGAGGCATGTCTTTGGTGCACATCTGACTCGGGTCACGGTGCCCGCTCATCTGGCATATCATGTGGGGGCGGCCTTGGAGTGGGAGAACTCGGCGCGCCACAAAGGCGGCCAGCAAGTCTGGACCAGTCAAACCCTCCGAGTGCGTCAACACTTGGAGTCACGTGATGGCGCCGGCTCCCGCAGGCGTCGGCGACTTGGCTCGGTACGACCAGTTGGGCAGTCGCCCAGCCGGTAGGCCGGCTTCGAAAGCCAGCAGGTTGACCCAGTCCCCCCTCGCGGAGGCGTTCCTGACGTAGAAGTAGGATCTCTGCCACATCTTCACCGAATTTATCAGCGAGATGGAGGGGAAGGGATTGTCGGCCCCCGACCTTCGCACGATGATGAAAGTGTCGCACTGAGCCAGCACGCCCGCAGCCTGGGTGCCGAGCTTGGAGAAGAAGAACTCCCCCAGAGCTGGAGGGTGGGGAGGACTCCGAGGAAGCCTTCGCACATGGCCACGAAGGCGGACAGCAGCACCACTGCGTTGGGGGTGAGGTGGTGCGGCTGGAGGCCGTAGAACTCCAGAAGGATCGGAAGAAACTGCTCGCCGGCAGCCCCAACCCGCGTAGGCAGTGCGAGCGGAAGATAACCCGCTCGCCCTCCTGCGATGCGGGGGAAATCTCCCCCTTTGGTGCAAGACGCACCTGCACGCGATCCTCGCCGGTGAGCCGACGAGTCCAGTGGAGGAACTCGATGTGGTCTTCATGAACTTCGGAGCCGTCCCAAATGCCGAAACGCGCCGGGGGAGGCGCGGCGGCAGAGGAAGAACTCATCGCGAGCTGTCACCGCGGCGTTCGCCGGAGCTTGGGTGCACGGCGGAGCGAAGAAGAAGAAGAAGGAGAGCGAGGAGCAGTGAGAAGGGAGAGAACGGGGAGTGGTGGGAAGGAGGGGCGCGCGTGCCCCCCTCTTCCCCCTACTTATAGCCTTGTGGGCTGCGAAGCCGAGGGGGCGGACGTGGGGATTTACTGCGCCCACAGCCCCATGTCCCCCACGTTCCATGATAAAGTTACTGCGCGTAGTAACTCCACGGGAATCCCAACCGTCCGCCGGGGCCGCAGCGGATCCGCTCGGGCGCCGATGCGCGATAGTGGCGGGCCCTGCCTATGGGCCTGTCCCGTCGCTCGCGTAGGCTGGCAGGACGGCCCGGCCATGTGCCATCGCGTGACAGGCCTAGAACGGGCGGCGGCCTGGAGGCTTAGCCAGCAGGCCACTTGGATCCTGCCGCGACGTTCGAAATATTGTGCGAGTCGGAAATTGAGTGAGTCCGAATCGAGCGAGTCCGACTCCTCCTAGTCGGCCCGGCAGAAGTCGATCAAAGACCATGTGTTGAGCACCCGGAAGAGAAAATGCTGAGGCTTCTCGGTCGATCGTCCGCGGCGCCTCACCAGCTTCGGGGACTACTATTGGAGTAATGGGCCACGGGTAGGCCAACCCGAGACCCAGAACCTTTCAAGACATCGGGGCAGGCTGCGCCCCTCAAGACCCCAGGACGAACAGCCGCCTTCAAGAAGCCAACGGCAAAGGTGGCCAACTGACCACTCACGGCCGAGTCCCAGGGATGACTTCAGGGAGAGCCGACTTCCAGAGAAGCTGGCTTCGGGGAGTCGGCCTGCGACTCCAACACCCCCATGACCTCATCAAAGGGGACGGGGCAGGGGCGTGGCTACAGCGAAGCCCACCCTGCCCCTTACCAAGGGCAGGCATGGCCACAACACGCCGTACCCCGGAAGATCCGTGCGGCGTGGCACTGTTGCCATGCCGGCCCTGACATCAGCACCGCAGGGCCGAATCCTGCACCCACGACGGCTTGTTTGTACGGCCTAGAGGCAGCAGGCCCCACCGGTCAGTGAGACCTCAGGAGACGGCAGGAGAACCACCAGTCGGACCCGTCGGGAGTCGGCACGGGGGAGTCGGCCGAGCCCTCCCCTAGGGCCCACGCGCCATTAATCAAGATATGATGGGGAGTGGCGACAGTGACCGCCCGCTGGGCGGCGGGGCTGTTGCCACGACCTCATGATCAAGCCCACGTCATCCGAAGCACGGCTACAGTAATCAGCAGCCGGCAAGACCCGCCGCGACGCGGCCTGTCGGCTCCGTACCAGGCCAGTCGGCGGGGCCCGCCAGTCGGCGGGCCCCAGCGGTCGATAGAGAAAACGGAGGCCAGATGCACTGACAGCTGGGCCCGCGTCCAGCCGGATTACCATTGTACCCCTGGGGGTAGGCCTATATAAACCCCCAGGGCACCCATGCAAAGGGTTGGAACCCATTAGCTCTAGACCAGATCCTATAGAAGGGAGAGAGCTAGCCTTGCCCTCTCCTACCTCCTAGAAACAGCTCAAGGAGCAACCGTGTAAACACTTTGCCATAGTGATCATGCGGAGACCCCGCATAGCAGCAGTAGGGGTATTATCTCCTCGGAGAGCCCTGAAGCTGGGTAAGATTCGCCGGCGTGCATGTCTTCGCCTCATCCCGTTTCCAGGCACCGGCGACATTCTACTCGCCCCCACCATGATAAGCCATCCTTTGGCATATGTCGCACCAAACCCCCGACACCAAGATATGATTTACTACTTCTCTGGTAAATATTTTCCTGCTCATAAGAAACAAGCTGCTTTAAGGGAAATATATAATTTTGTGCAAATTGAAGAAGAGAGTCTCCCACAAGCTTGGGGGAGGCTTCTCCAATTACTGAATGCTTTGCCTGATCATCCTCTCAAGAAAAATGAAATACTTGATATATTTTATAATGGACTAACCGATGCTTCCAGAGATTACCTGGATAGTTGTGCTGGTTGTGTTTTCAGGGAAAGAACAGTTGATCAAGTTGAAATTCTATTGAACAATATGTTGACCAATGAGAATAATTGGACACTTCCTGAACCAACTCCTAAGCCAACTCCGAAGAAAATGGGTATTCTATTTCTCAGTCCTAAAGATATGCAAGAGGCAAAGAAATCTATGAAAGAAAAAGGTATAAAAGCTGAAGATGTTAAGAATTTACCCCCTGTTGAGGAAATACATGGTCTTAATTCATCACCTATTGAAGAAACACACAGTCTCGGTAACCCGACACAGGTAGTAAAGGTAAACTCTCTCTATAGATATGATAAAGCTGAAATCCCTCATGCTAAGTTTGCTAGCCAATGTTTGGATGAATTTGATAACTTTATGGTGAAGCAAGAAGATTTTAATGCTTATATTGGTATACAACTGAAACACAATGCTTATATGATTGAACACTTGGGTGATTATATGTCTAGAGTTAAAGGTGAACTTAAACTCATTAGTAAACATGCTTCTATGGTTACAACTCAATGAATTGAATAGTAAGAATAATGACTTTGTTGTTAGAGTTGCAACTAGAGGAGGTAAAGTGACTCAGGAACCTTTGTATCCCGAGGGCCACCCTAAGATAATTGAGTAGGACTCTCGGAGAAATAACGTTGATGCACCTAGTCCTTCTAAGAGGAAGAAAAAGAAAAATTATAGGACTTTGCATGCTTCTAGTGAACCTGTTGTAGACACACCTGCGAATCCTAATGATATTTCTATCTCTGATGCTGAAACACAATCTGGTAATGAACATGAACCTAGTGATAATGTTAATGATGATGTTCATGTTGATGCTCAACCTAGCAATAACAATGATGTAGAAATTGAACCTACTGTTGATCTTTATAACCCACAATCAAAGAATCGACACTATGATAAGAGAGACTTTGTTGCTAGGAAGCACGATAAAGAAAGAGAACCATGGGTTCAGAAACCCATGCCTTTTCCTCCTAAACCATCCAAGAAAAAGGATGATGAGGATTTTGAGCACTTTGCTGAAATGATTAGACCTATCTTTTTGCGTATGCGTTTGACCGATATGCTTAAAATGAATCCTTATGCTAAGTATATGAAGGATATTATTACAAATAAGAGAAAGATACCGGAAGCTGAAATTTTCACCATGCTTGCTAATTATACTTTTAAGGGTGGAATACCAAAGAAACTTGGAGATCTAGGAGTACCAACGATACCATGCTCCATTAAAAGAAACTATGTTAAAACTGCTTTCTGTGATCTTGGAGCCGGTGTTAGTGTTATGCCTCTCTCTTTATATCGTAGACTTGATTTGAATAAGTTGACACCTACTGAAATATCTTTGCAAATGGCTGATAAATCAACTGTTATACCTGTCAGTATTTGTGAGGATGTGCTTGTTGTGGTTGCAAACGTTACTATTTTAACGGACTTTTTTATTATTGATATTCCTGAGGACGATAGTATGTCTATTATCCTTGGAAGACCCTTTTTGAATACTGCAGGGGCTGTTATTGATTGCACCAAAGGCAATGTCACTTTTAATGTTAATGGTAATGAGCATATGGTACACTTTCTGAGGAAACAACCTCAAGTACGCAATATCAATTCTATTGGAAAATTCCATCGATTACTATTGGAGGTTTTGAATTTCCTGTTCCTACTATTACAAAGAGATATGATATTCTTATTGTTGGGGACATGCATATCCCCGTTGAGGTAACCTAGTGTTATTCGAAATTTCTCTGGTTCCATGTTATTCGGAATGAGTTTGTTAACAAGACTTGATCGACCTTGTTAGTGGATTCCTTTTGAAGAACATGAGATGGATGAAGTTAGAAGGCACAACCTTCTATACCCTCCTTTTTACTTTCTGTTATTTATATTAAACAAAGCAAAAATAATAATTTCTGTCAGTTTTCTGAATTATCTATGCAATAAAAAATACCTCAAAAATAAAACTTCTCCAAATGCCCTGAAAATTTAATATTTTTTTCTGGAATATTTCAGAATATCTGGAACTAAGAACACATCAGGGGGAGCCAGCACCTGGCCACGAGGGTCCAGGGCGCGCCCCTGCCTCGTGGGCCCCTGGTGGCCCCCTCCACTTATTCCAGCCACCACACACTCCTTCTTCCTCCCAAAAAAAATCACCAACCAGCTCAAGCATGAGTTCTAGCTCATCTTGCTGCCATTCTCGATCTCCTAGCTCAAAGCTCCATTCACAAAACTGTTTTGGGGATTGTTCTTTGGTATGTGACTCCTCCAATGATCCAATTAATTTTTGTTCTAGTGCTTTATTCATTGCAAATTTTTGCTGCCTAGGTGACCCTGTTCTTGAGCTTGCATGTCAAATTTATATGGTCCCAAGTAGTTCTAATGCATGATATAGTCTCTATGCACTTGTGGGAGTAGTTGCTATCAATTTTGTTGAGTTTGGTTCACTTTTATTTTGAGTTGCTAAATTTTTTAGAAAACTTCAGAAAAAGATGAAGGGGTTTTTGAGGGGCTCATCGAGCCGAAGCTTGAAGGATAAACAAAGTGAAGAGAACAAGAAGCCCAAGTATAATCTCCCTCGTACTGTGAAGGTTTGGCCGTGTGAATGGCCTTGCGATGATTTCTTGAGAGAAGCCGAGATTCATGAAGATTTTTATTATTTGGCTGAGAATGCAGGCAAGTACCTTGTTTTATCGGAGGACGTTTATGCATACTGGAGTGTGACACCAGCTCTAGAGCTTGAGCCGGAACCACCCCAGGACCCTTATCGACAGTCAATTTATCAGTGGAATCCGGAGGAGATTGCCAACCAGTGGCACCCAGAGGACACTCCCCCTTACACCGGAGAGGGCTACTTTGATCCATGGGCATAGACCAACTTAGGCCAAAAGCCTAAGCTTGGGGGAGTACATATTTCTCACCGACATTACATTCATGCTCACACACTCATGCTAGTTGTCGGTGCTCATACTTTTTCACTGTAATATCCATGCTAGTTTATTTTCCTTTTTATCTTTCTTCTTGTGTGCCTTAATAAACCTTAAGAAAAACCAAAAAAATAGTTGTAGCTTTTAGCTAGTTTACTTTCCATGACTGTAGTAGGAGTAATTAAAAATAAAACCCAAAAAGATTTCTCATTCTTCTTTTGCTTGTTGGGAGCTTTCCCGTGTAAATAGTTTTGTTTCTTTTCTTGTTCTTTGGGTCGAGAGGAGAAGACCATGATGACAATGTTGAGTGGCTCTTATATGTATTATTATTGATCTAACAAAGAGCCCATATTACCTTGTCTTCTCCCTTGAATTGAATGCTTGCAGATTCCAGCTTAGTCCAATGCACATGCACTATTATTATTATCCACACTATTCGGTCGTGCAAGTGAAAGGCAATAATGATGATATATGATGAACTGATTGAGATGAGAAAAGCTGGTATGAACTCGACCTCTCTTGTTTTTGTAAATATGATTAGTCCATCATTCCTGATTCAGCCTATTATGAATGAAACATATTTGCAATGACAATTAGAGATTGTAGTTGCTTATGCCATGCTTAATTAGCTAGGAGTTTATAATGGTTTACCTTGCGTGTCAACATGCTATTAAAATGGTTGTGATGTGGTATGATAGGGTGGTATCCTCCTTTGAATGACTCGAGTGGCTTGACTTGGCACATGTTCACGCATGTAGTTGAAACAAAATCAACATAGCCTCTACGATATTCATGTTCATGGTGAATTATATCCTACTCATGCTTGCATTCGGTGTTGATTAATTTTAATGCATGTTCATGACTGTTGTCGCTCTCTAGCTGGTCGCTTCCCAGTCTTTTTCTAGCCTTCACTTGTACTATGCGAGAATACTGCTTGTGCATCCAACTCCATAAACCCCAAAGTTGTTCCATATGAGTCCACCATACCTACCTATATACGGTATCTACTTGCCGTTCCAAGTAAATTTGTATGTGCCAAACTCTAAACCTTCAAATAAACATTCTGTTTTGTATACTCGAATAGCTCATGTATCAACTAGGGCTGTCTATATCCTCCATGCTGGGCGGTTTATTCTCAAGAGGAGTGGACTCCGCTCCTCACTCACAAGAAAATGGCTGGTCACCGGGATGCCCAGTCCCATCCCTTAAGCAAATCAAAATAATTGCAAACAAAACTCCCCCAGGATTGTTGTTAGTTGGAGGCACCCGTTGTTTCGGGCAAGCCATGGATTGATGCTTGTTGGTGGTGGGGGAGTATAAACTTTACCATTCTTCTTGGGAACCGCCTATAATGTGTGTAGCATGAAAGATATCGAAATCTCTTGGTTGTTATGTTGACAATGAAAGTATACTGTTCAAAATATTATTCATATCTATTTCAAAACCGAGCTCTGGCACCTTTACAAATCCCTGCTTCCCTCTGCGAAGGGCCTATCTATTTACTTTTATGTTGAGTCATCATCCTCTTATTAAAAAGCACCAGTTGGAGAGCACCGCTGTCATTTGCATCCATTACTGTTAGTTTACATTAAGTATGACTTGACTGGATCTCTTTTACCATGAATTACAATGTCTAGTCAGTCCTTGATCTTTAAAGGTGCTCTGCATTTATGTTTTGCGGTCTCAGAAAGGGCTAGTGAGATACCATCTTGTTATATCATATTATGATTGTTTTGAGAAAGTGTTGTCATCTGAGATTTATTATTATTGCTCGCTAGTTGATTATGCCATTGATATGAGTAAACAAGAGACCTAAATGTTATTGTGAATATAGTTAGTTCATAATCTTTGCTAAAACCTGAATGCTGGCTTTACATATTAACAACAACAAGAGCAAACAGAGTTTGTAAAAGTTTTTCTTTATCACTTTCAGTTTATCAACTGAATTGCTTGAGGACAAGCAAAGGTTTAAGCTTGCGGGAGTTGATACATCTCCAACGTGTCTACTTTTCCAAACACTTTTGCCCTTGTTTTGGACTCTAAATTACATGATTTGAATGGAACTAACCCGGACTGACGCTGTTTTCAGCAGAATTGCCATGGTGTTATTTTTGTGCAGAAATAAAAGTTCTCAGAATGACCTGAAAATCAACGGAGATTATTTTTGGAATTAATAAAAAAATACTGGCGAAAGAATCAAGGCTAGGGGGCCCACACCCTGTCCACGAGGGTGGGGGGCGCGCCTACCCCCTTGGGCGTGCCCCCTGCCTCGTGGGCCCCCCGGTGCTCCACCGACCCCAACTCCAACTCTATATAATCACGTTCGGGGAGAAAAAAATCAGAGAGAAGGATTCATCGCGTTTTACGATATGGAGCCGCCACCAAGCCCTAATCTCTCTCGGGAGGGCTAATCTGGAGTCAGTTCGGGGCTCCGGAGAGGGGAATCCGTCGCCATCGTCATCATCAACCTTCCTCCATCACCAATTCCATGATGCTCACCGCCGTGCGTGAGTAATTCCATCATAGGCTTGCTAGACGGTGACGGGTTGGATGAGATTTATCATGTAATCGAGTTAGTTTTGTTAGGGTTTAATCCCTACTATCCACTATGTTCTGAGATTGATGTTGCTATGACTTTTCTATGCTTAATGCTTGTCACTAAGGCCCGAGTGCCATGATTTCAGATCTGAACCTATTATGTTTTCATGAATATATGTGAGTTGTTGATCCTATCTTGCAAGTCTATAGTCACCTACTATGTGTTATGATCCGGCAACCCCAAAGTGACAACAATCGGGACCACTCCCGGTGATGACCGTAGTTTGAGGAGTTCATGTATTCATTATGTGTTAATGCTTTGGTCCAGTACTCTATTAAAAGGAGGCCTTAATATCCCTTAGTTTCCAATAGGACCCCGCTGCCACGGGAGGGTAGGACAAAAGATGTCATGCAAGTTCTTTTCCATAAGCACATATGACTATATTCGGAATAAATGCCTACATTACATTGATGAATTGGAGCTAGTTCTGTGTCACCCTATGTTATAACAGTTGTATGAATAATCGCATCTGACATAATTCTCCATCACCAATCCATTTCCTACGAGCTTTTCATATATTGTTCTTCGCTTATTTACTTTTCCGCTGCTACTGTTACAATCACTATAAAACCAAAAATATTACTTTTGCTATCGTTACCACTACTATCATATTACTTTGCTGCAGATATTAAGTTTCCAGGTGTGGTTGAATTGACAACTCAGCTGCTAATACTTGAGAATATTCTTTGGCTCCCCTTGTGTCAAATCAATAAATTTGGGTTGAATACTCTACCCTCAAAAACTGTTGTGATCCCCTATACTTGTGGGTTATCAAATAACCCTATTTGCATAGATAATGAAAAGCTGTGATTACATTATAGTGGCACTAGTTGATGAAACATACACTAATAAATAGAAGAAAATATTGCGATAGTATCATAGTATGCCATGCTACAAGGGAGAGATGGGCCCCGCGATGCCTCATACGGTATGCCTCATACTGGAAATCGACCCAAGTCTCCCCGATACACCTTCTGCCAGTGATGAACATCAGTGTACAGTGGTAGTACAAGGAGGGGCCTTGAGACATTCCAATCTCTATTTTTGTGCAGATCAACTAAAATTAAGCACCCTAGTTTGCAGAAATGCTTAAACATTAACAATGGGACTAGTTGATGAAACATATACTAACAAAGAGAAGCACTTTCTTTATCTACGTTAGAAATGAAATGATAGAGAGGACACTTGCTCTATTTTAATTGTATTATTACTTCATTTTATCAGTGGCACTAGGGTCGAGCAGGTGGCAAACAAGGTGTACCATGTGTCGCAAGGATGGAGGCCGGGGGTGCTTAGACTGGGATGCTGAAGCTGGCTCTTCCAGTCCCTATCTTCCCTCTGATGTTTCTGTGGTAGCATTTGGGTTGTAATCCAAACTTGGTCGAGCTAGTGCTGCGTCCCCCTACCTGCCTAGCTTATGTGGCAAACTTGTCTCCTGCTAGTACTCAGTCCGTTCTAGTAGTAGTTGCATAACTGCCCGTTTACACTGAGATGTTGTCGGATAATGGTTCTCTATGATTGGATTTATTTAATGAAATCGGAGGAAACCCCCTCTTTCAATATATATAAAAAATCAGTGCCACTAGCGGTGCCAAAACATTGCCTCAAATTAATAGTGCCACCAGATTAAGGTGCAAAATAATAACATTACTGCTTTATCATGGCAGTGCCAAAAAAGTAGCACAAGAGCAGACTCAACATACAGGATCTTTGGCAAACGGCCAGACCAAAAAGGAACATACCTCGTGATAGGAACCATGTCTGCAGTCAACGCCAACGTAGAAGGGATGACACCAGTCACCAACATGGATGATTCAATTCATGGGACCTTTTGGTGTAGTTCACCTAAAATGAAGCAATGTCCCATGAGCTAGCAACTTCTTCTTCATTTTTTAAGAAAAGGCCTCCAGACCCGGTTCCATTTCCATCAGAAAAAACCCACAGAGCTTCTTATTTATTGGTTGCAATAAAATTGAGCAACATCAAGCTTGGTTGTGAAGCTCCTGGAATGTTCAACTATAATTTGGATATCATTTGTCCAGTTCAACTAAGATCAAGCATGAAATGTATGTCTCTGTTTGCACAAAAAAAGGTGGAAAGGAGGGTGACAAATAAGTGATGAAACATACATCAAATGAAAAGAAGCATGCTCCTTATCTGATTGGCAATCCTACAAGGACAGTAGCAATTTCTAAAGCAGTAGCATTGCTAGATATTAGTGTGAGCATTAGGATTAACTATGATAACCGTTAAATATGACATTACTTTAGTGGTGCCATTGCATCATTTTACCAGCAACATTGGTTTAATGTGTCTTTACTTTTAGTAGTGCGACTGCTACATTTTACCAGTGGCATTACATAAGAGTGGCTTGGGGCAACAAACATCAGAACATGATATCTGGGTTGGTCCCATTTTTGTTTGGTATAGCGACCTTATACTGTGTGAGGCTAGCAAATCTAGTGCTGGACTTACTTTGTTGACTTGCCCCCCAGTCCCCACTTTCTTTCCTTTTCAACCAACAGATCGGGTTTATATTGAGCTTGTACTGCGTTTCCTTTTATTTCCCTATTAGACCTAGAGACCAGTTGGATAGCCAGTCTCTGCTACTTTTCACCCCCATTATTTCCTCTTTCGACCAAGTCCTAGATTCAGGTAACAAATCTTCCCCCACCCGACCCCCTTTCTTCCTTGTTTGAACCAAGTAGTACTAGCTAGATTTGAGTGCATGAACTAGTTTTACGTCTTAACAGTAAAAATTTAGGTGGCTTTCGAACAGCCGATCGATCCTATCTACGAGGGGGCCTTGGAAATAGTAAAAGACACAAATGCAGTGATGTCAGGAGCTCAGGAAGTAGAGCAAGGCCGGTTTTGAAGGAAGTTATACCTGAGGGTTGCCGGGATGTCGCTAGGTGGGTGGTGGGAGGCCGGATCTGCCCACACTACGTCAGCAAGGAAGAAGGGGTTGGAGGCCCTCCCTAGCCAATAGTGCTTGGGAGAGAATGACAAGGCACGCTGATCGGGACCCGCCGGCAGTGGGTAAGAGCCGTCGCCGAGGACGACCGCATGAATGTTGCACCTTCTCACCTTCCCCGCCGGAGAGGATCCGGCTGGATCTGTGACCAGCGGTGGGCAGAGAGAGAGAGAGAGAGAGAGAGAGAGAGAGAGAGAGAGAGAGAGAGAGAGAGTGGCCATCGCTGTCGTGTTTAGATCTGGAGAGGACGAGACAGTGTGAAGAGAGTAACACTAGCAAGCAAGCGCGGAGGCTCCTGCCTATATAGTGGAGTACTACTAGTTTTCTTTTGTCTATCGGAGCCGGCTTGACCTCGTCAATGACTGTCTTCATGCATGTTCCCCGGAGGCGCAATTGTCCTCATTTTGATCTGAAGCACCGGATTATAACATGACAAGAAACCTTTTTTTAGATTTCTCACCATAACTACATCCCTATACAACACAGCCTGCACGATATGTAGACGATAGCCAATCCAGGCGTGTCTGTTGGAGTCTGGTCACATGCATGGACAAACTGATCTTCGGTGTCATGCATGGATCGTCCAGGCACCAACGTCTGTACAACACTTATCTAGTACTATCACTCGTCTCTCTCTTCTATTAACTCACCCGACTTGGGGGGCCAAGGAGTGTGCCTATGGTCGGTTCTCAATTGCGGTCCCACATGTGTGTGCAAATGCAATATGACGCGTTCCATTCGGAGAGCGGCGTGCCAGACCGACCGACCATCTGGGGTGCGACGCGAACGCGACGACCGACCGACCATCCGAGGCTTTGCTCCATGGCGTAATCCATGGATACAAAATTAGTATATTGTACTATTTAAAAGTCGAGGGCTGGCTTTTCCTGCACGGTAGGCAGGGCAGTTCCGCCTAGTCGGTTCAACAGAGACAGGAGAAGGTGAGGGAGTAGGCTGCTGCAAACATAGCACTGTGTGATTTGACAGCGAGTTACTGCTGGACAAGTGGGGCCTGGTGATTTGACTTGCCATTATCATTTTAACTGCGCTGCTACGACCGGCGTGAGTCTCCCGATTTGTGACCACCTCCATATTGGTGCCTCTCCCGATGCTCCACCATGTAGAGGCTGGCTCTTGCTTGAGAGCCCACTCCTCCACTTTTTCCTTGCCTCTTTCCCCCACATATGCAAAAATGCCATGTAAAGCGGGCTTATAGCCCATTATTGTACTTGATCCTATAGGTGCTAAGCCTGCCACATAGGCATAAAAGTCTGATGTGGTTAGTTAATTAAGAAGAGAGAGAGAGAGCCTAGTTTGGTGACTCTAGGAAGAAACGGTGCTAAGCACGTGTACCTAGATGAAGCAAACTTAGCAACAAAAAACTAAGCACCTATGCATTGGGGACTTGAGTTGCTAAGCCATTTAATGCCCATAGCACCTCATCTAAGCACCATTTCATTGGAAGAGGTAACTCCTTGGCAAATGCAATAAATACTATGAAGAAAGAGATAGAGAGAAGTAAACAAAAAAATACTCTTAGGCTGGTCGTAATGGTAGTATCATAGCTAGTATCATGCATGCCAACTAGGCAATTTTGATGAGGTGTCATAGCATTAAATGAAGAAAGAGATGATGGGGTATCATATTATGATACCGTATCATAATAAATGCTATGCTACTTTGTGTCATGCATGGAAATAAATAGAGTACTACATGATACTAATATATGATACTATGCATTAGAGAGGTAGTATCATACACTAGTATCATATGCATGATACTACTATATGATACTCCCCATTACAACCAGCCTTATAGCCAACCTTATAGCTAACCTTGTTGTAGTATGAGTGAATAAGTGATGACTATGTATGACATGCCAACATCAGATAGCCTAACACACCGTGTTAAGTCTCCAAGGGTGTGACCGCGCGAGCGAGGCGACGGTCGTGGTAGGCACGACCATGATACGGGCTGCTGGCAGCCCTTGGATCTGAGATCAAACGGTCGCATGATAAGTTGCTGAAGATTTACAGAATAACCCTCCAGGATAGGATATTCACCCATAGGTCTAGAATCACGCCATGCAACCGTTCGATCTCAGATCTAAGGGCTCTCGTTAGCTTCGTATCACCTGTAATTTTCCCTACGCTTGACATGACATCGAAAGCCATTTAATTGGGCGTCAAGTAGACATGACATCTAATTGGGCCACCATAGTACTGTGCATGAATCCATTTATCCACAAGGCAAGCCACTACCCTGCCGTTCGCACGCCCACTCAGCATTTTTACAAAAACCGCTCGCAGTTCTCGCTCGTACTCGTCCTCGAACATCCTTTAACATTACATTAGTTCGCTCCTAGTCATCCCGTCCTTTCACATTACGGTAGTTCCACTAATCCTAACCCTCCTCCCAAATCCATGGTGTCCCAAATCTCCATGATCGACGGTGAGTACAAGGTTAGAACCATCACCGGCGATGAGTTCGACGCCATCTACACCCGTTCATCCGCAACGGTGAAAGGATGCCTTGCTCGCTTCAAACGCATGTTCGAAAACTCAAATGATGAGTGGGTCGCTGGGCTGGATGTTGAGTACATGTGACGCCCCCGATTTGACCGTACACTAATCATACACGCAAATGTGTACGATCAAAATCAAGGACTCATGGGAAGATATCACAACACAACTCCAGACACAAATTAAAATAATACAAGCTTTATATTACAAGCCAGGGGCCTCGAGGGCTCGAATACATAAGCTCGAAAACCCAAGAGTCAGCGGAAGCAACAATATCTGAGTACATACATGAGTTAAACAAGTTTGCCTTAAGAAGGCTAGCACAAAAACAACATCGATCGAAAAGGCAAGGCCTCCTTCCTGGGAGCCGCCTAACTACTCCAAGTCATCAGCGGCCATCACGTAGTAGTAGGCACCCTCGGGGTAGCAGTAGTCATCAGTGGTGTCGTCTAGCTCCTGGTATCCGTCATTTGGTCGCAACAATCGGGTATGGGGGAAAAAGAAGTAGCAAAGCAACCGTGAGTACTCATCCAAAGTACTCGCAAGACTTACATCAGATCTAAACGAAGTATGCATCTGTATCAAAGGAATGGGTTGTATCTGTGGACTAAACTGCAGAATGCCAGAAGGGAAGGGGAAAGCCTAGCCTATCGAAGACTAGCATCTTCAAGCATCTAGAAGAGTACAAATCAACATAATGTAAAGTAGTAGTGTTATCAACCTCGGCCAGAGATCCTTTCTCGACTCCCAGCGAGAAAGCAATCCCAGAGCCATACTATCCATTTCTCATATCCATTTCTCATCTCAAGTATCCAGTTCTAGTTGTATCGACCGGGATACAACTCCAAGTGTCCATTACCATAGGACAAGCTATCAATAGATGTTTTCTTCCCTGCAGGGGTGCACTAACTTACCCACCACGCTCGATTAACTCCAGCCGAACACACTTTCCTAGGTCATGCCCGGCCTCGGCCAAACAATATGCCGCAACCCGACCTAGGCTTAATAGAGAGTTCAACACGCCGGACTAGACCTATGCCCCCAGGGGTCATGGGCCATCTCCCCGGGAACTCCTCCACGTTGCGTACGCGGCTGGTGAGCAGACCTAGCTACCTCCTTAAACAAGGCAGGAGCTTACGCAGTCCAACCCAGCGCACGCCGCTCAATCACTGATGTCGATTAAGCTTTGGCTGATGCATACGACGCAGAATGCCCATACAATGCCCACGTGATGGTTAGTGCTATCAGGCCAGAGGCCCCTCGGATCAAATATCCAAATCATAGTGGATTAGGAGCACGCGGTAACGAGCAGAGACTCACGATCGATGTGACCCCGTCGCCCCGTCTCGAGTACTTTTGGCAAGGCTAAGAATGCCCGGCCACGCCTCGTAAGTATCTCGCGGGCACCTTCCAGGTGAACCCGACTCCACATCACTCGCTATTAAGCTCATGCGGGTACCCCTCAGGGCCGACCCATCTTTAGTAACATGGCTCAGTGCAAAGTCATAGTAACCATTGTAACTGTGTGTCTAACACCAAGGGGAAAACCCGAGGAATCACCCCCGGTGAATCCCACTCGATGTTATCATCAAGGTGAACGTAAGAGGATCCACCCTCGAGGTTCACATTTGATGAGTTGCACGACAGAGCCGTAACGGAAGTGGTTAAGGAGGAAATCACCCTCGATGACCTCGACCGTATAGCTACACTACAGAGATCTCATCAGGAGTGATGTAAGAGGTTCCACCCTCGGCACTCGATGGTAACTCTGTAGAGTCGTACAACTAGGGGGTGATGTGCGGTGTCGGGCCCTGGATGTCAATCACGTTGATCGAGTCATTGAACATAAAGAGAGGCAACTGGGATAAGGTTGGGGTCACTGATGGATCACTAACCAACCTATACTAAGAAGTTTAGGATAAGCAGGTAACAAAAACAGGCTATGGATCAGAGTAGGATCATACTGAAAACAGTAGCAGTTCTAATGCAAGCATGACAGGGAAAGAAATGGGCGATATCGAAATGCTCAAGGGGGTTGGCTTGCCTGGTTGCTCTGGCAAGGAGGGGTCATCGTCGACGTAGTTGATCACAGGGGCAACATCGGTCTTGGGGTCTACCGGAGAGAAGAGGGGGAAGAAACCGTAAATACAGAGCAAACAATGCATCACAAGGCATAACATGACGATAGGCAGAGCTAGGGTTGTCCTAACGTAGTACTACATGTTGCAGACGGAGGGGATAAACATCCGAGGATGAATCCCCGGTGTTAGACAAATTTCGGACAGATGAAAGAGAGGGGACGGTTCCATGTTCAACATGCTGGGGGCATGTGACAGGTGAATGGACCGCGCATTCAGATTCGTGGGATTTTTCTGAGCAACTTTCATATAGAAAACATTTCATCGGAGTTACGGTTTAATTTCTATGAATTTTCAAAGATTAAAGCATTTCTAGAAATTAGTTAAATTGACAGAAAAGGAAATATGACGTCAGCATGACATGTTGATGACATCAGCAGTCAACAGACTGCTGACCAGGTCAAACTGACCAGTGGGTCCCACATGTCATACACATAGGGCTAACGGTGGGTTATTTTAATTAAATAGAGTTAATTAGTAGTAGGGCCCCACATGTCAGTGACTGATTAGGCTAACTAATTAGTTTTAATTATAAAATGTTTTAATTAGTTTAATTACATGGTGGGGCCCACGTGTCAGTGACACTGTGTGCCCAGTCAGCACAGTTGACCACGGTCAACATGGTCAACTAGGGCCATGGGGCCCACAGGCAGTGACCCAGAGGCGGGCCCCAGGTGCGCCACGTCGGCGGCGTCGGGGTTTCGTCGCCGACAACCAAAACAGTGGCGGGGCTCGCCGGACTTCGTTGGAATCGCGCCACATGGTGTCATTAGGCGCAGGACTTGGCGCGTTTGAACGAGGAGAGCTCGCCCCGTCGCGTGGTGAGGCCGGCTAGAGCTGGAGCTGCCGGAAATGGCGCCGGCGACGAGCGTGGGCGGCGGTTGGCTTCGGGCCTCATCGGGGACGAGGCTACGAGCGTTCAAAAGGAGCATGGGGTAGTGTGTTCGAAAGCAGGGGCTCAGGCGCAGCCATTCGAGGTCTCAGCCGAGGCTGGGATGGACGGAGTCGGCGCCGGCGACATGGACGGCGGAGACCCGAGGCACGGCAAGCTTGCAAACGGCACAACGGCGAGCAAAACGAGCGGTGCTGAGTACGTACGGCGTCTACACGTGCGGGCGAGCATGATGGACACGCTTGCGCGGGCGTTCGGTCACCGGAACGTGGCCGGCGATGAGATCGGAGGAGGCGAGCTCGGACATGTGGGAAACGGCGCCTACGGGCGTGACAACAGCGGGAAGACGGAGGGGAGAGAGGCGAGGGTCACCGGGCGGCTACGTAAAGCCCCTGGAAGGTTAGTAGCAGCAGTAGGCGTCGCCGGAGTCGAAGGGGATCGCCGTAGCAGAGGCGGAAGGAGGGCGGCTCGATCCGCTGCCTGCGGTGCTCCTCGAGCTCGATGGTGAGGCGTAGTCAAGGTAGGGGTCGATGGCACGTCTTGTGGACGTGCTGGCCAGGCACGGGGTGGCCGTTGGCCGCGTGGTTGATGGAGAACAGCGGCGATGGCGCTCGGCAGAGGGGGAGAGGAGCGAGCGAGCGAGAGGAGAGGGGAGAGGTGGAGAGAGAGGGCAAGTGGGCGAGTGGGGAGGGATCCCGAGGCGTCAGGGCCTTATCCTCTCTCTCCGGCGACATGGAGTACAGGGTGGCGCGCCCGGTCCAGCGGGGACGAGTGGGACGCACCCGGTCAGACGAACAGGGGGGAGGGGGAAACAGGGGAGAGGTAGGTGGGCCGGCCCAGGTGGGTTCGGTCTAGGGAGGGTGTTCCTCTTTCCTCTCCCTTTTCTCTTTTTTCCTTTTTCTTTTTAAAGCTTTTCTGTTTTAGCTATTTTAGGCCACATAGGCATTTTGCAAAAATGTTGGATCACCACCAATATTACCAGGAGAATATTTTACACATGATGAACATTTTAGTTTTCATGTTTGAGCATTTTTGAAATTCACTCAGAATTTGAAATTGAATTCAACTGGAATTTGAAAAGAGAGGGAACCAAGGATGATCAAACACTTGTTTAGCAAAATGATTAACTTAACCCAAGGGGTTACTGTAGCAACATTACACCGTGGTGTTACAACTCTCCTCCTCTAAAAGAAATTCTCGTCCCGAGAATTAAGAGGTAGAAGGGAACATGTCGGGGTATTCAGCACAGAGGTTATCCTCATGTTCCCAAGTGGCTTCATCTTTAGAATTATTTGACAATTGCACCTTGAGGAACTTGGTAATCTTCTGGCGTGTTCAACGTTCAGCTTCTTCAAGAATGCAGATCAGATGCTCTTTGTATGTGAGATCATCTTGAACTTCATTCAATTCCGGATCCACTTCATGTTCCGGATCCTTGAAGCATCGATGAAGTTGTGACACGTGGAAGACATCATGGACGTGGGAGAACTGAGGTGGCAACTCCAATTGATAAGCCACCAGTCCACGATGAGCGAGGATGCGGAAGGGACCAATGTAGCGCGGAGCTAGCTTGCCCTTGACTCCGAATCGATGAGTGCCTCTCAAAGGAGTGACACGCAGATAAGCTTGTTCATCAGGTTGATAAGTTGAACTCCAGTGTTTCCAGTCATAGTTGCTCTTCTGGCGGGACTAGGACGCCTTGAGATTATCCCAGACAATGCGAACCTGCTCTTCAGCTTGTTGAATAATGTCTGGACCAATGAGCGTCCATTCCCTAGTTTCTGACCAATTCAGAGGGGTTCGACACTTACGTCCATAAAGCACTTCGAAGGGTGCCATCTTCAGGCTGGCTTGATAGCTGTTGTTATAAGAGAACTCCGCATAAGGGAGAGATTCTTCCCACTTCTTACCGAAAGAAATAACACAAGATCGAAGCATGTCTTCAAGAATTTGATTGACTTGCTCGACTTGGCCTTGAGATTGGGGATGATAAGAAGTGCTCCAGGTAATATGAGTTCTCATTGCCTCTTGGAAACTATCCCAGAACTTTGAAGTGAATATACTGCCACAGTCTGAACTGATCTCCTTCGAAATGCTGTGGAGTGACACAATTCGGGAGATATACAAGTTTGCTAATTGACTAGCAGTGATAGTCTCCTTGACTGGAAGAAAGTGAGCAACCTTTGAGAATTGGTCGATGACAACAAAAATAGCATCGTTACCTTTATGAGACTTGGGAAGGCCAGTTACAGAGTCCATATGAATCTTATCCCACTTCCATTCAGGAATCAGAAGCGGTTGTAGAAGTCCAGCCGGTTTCTGATGTTCTGCTTTGAGCGACGACAAACGTCACATTCTTCGATATATCGAGCAATATCTTGCTTCATCTTGGACCACCAATATTTCTGACGAATGTCTAAGTACATCTTGGTACTTCCCGGATGAATAGAGTGAGGGGTGTCATGCACTTCTTTCATCACCTTCTCTGTCATAAGCTCGAACCGAGGTACTACAATGCAATCTCTGAAGTACAAGGTTCCGTCTTCACCAAGTGAGAAATCTCTTGATTTCTCCAAGGCAAGATCCTTTTTCATCAAATCAACATGAGCATCCTTGGCTTGTGCAGACTTAATTACTTTTTGAAGAGTTGGTTCCAAGACAAGGTTATTCAGAGAACCCTGTGGAACTAGTAGACGGTTCAACTTGCATAGCTCTTCATAAAGGCGGGGTTGAGCTTTGTAGACCATGTGATTATTGCAATAAGACTTACGGCTCAGGGCATCGGCCATTACATTAGCCTTACCAGGGGTATAGGATATACCGCAGTTGTAGTCAGCAATAGCTTCCATCCATCGCTGCTGACGGAGGTTCGGATCTGGCTGAGTAAACAGGTACTTCAGACTCTGATGATCAGTGAAGATCTCGCAACGATTACCGAGAAGGTACTGTCGCCATAGCTTCAATGCATAGATAACCGCAACAAGCTCAAGGCATGAACTGGGTAGTTCTCTTCATGAGGACGCACTTGACGAGAGGAATAAGCAATCACTCTGCACTCTTGCATTAGGACACAGCCTAATCCTTGACGTGAAGCGTCGCAATAGATGACAAAGTCCTTGCGAGAATCAGGGGGAGCAAGCACATGGGCAGATGTCAGCTTGTCTTTGAGTGCCTGGAAAATTTCCTGACATTTGTCTGTCCAATCGAACCTAACGCCTTGGTGAAGCAGATTGGTCAGTGGCTTGGCGATCTTGGAGAAGTTCTCGACAAAGCGGCGACAATAGCTAGCTAGTCTGAGAAAGCTTCTGACTTGCTTGACAGTTTTCGGAGGCGTCCAGTCAAGAATAGCCTGAACGCACTCTGGGTTGACAGCAATACCATCCTTGGAGATGAAATGACCAAGGTAGGTGACTTTGGATAACCAAAATTCACACTTGGAATACTTGGCATAAAGTTGATGTTCTCGAAGCTTCTCTAGAACAAGTCGAAGATGTTCAGCATGTTCTTCTTTGTTCTTCGAATATACCAGAATATCATCAGATAGACTACGATGAACTTGTCGAGGTAATCCTTGAATATGTAGTTCATCAGAAGAAAGAATGTGGCTGGAGCATTGGTCAAGCCAAAAGACATGACAGTGTACTCGTAAGAACCATAACGAGTGACGAATGCGATCTTTGGAATATCCTCTTCACGAACACCGATCTAGTGGTAACCCAACCTCAAGTCGAGTTTAGAGAATATCGATGAATTAGCCAGTTGATCATAGAGATCATTGATCCGAGGAAGGGGATATTTGTTCTGAATTGTAGCTTGGTTGATGGGACGCTAGTCTTGGACCAAATGATTCGTTCCATCCTTCTTCTTTACAAAGAGAGAAGGTGCTCCCCAAGCAGAGGAACTTCGATGAATGAAACCACTACAAAGAGATTTGTCGATTTCCTCCTTAAGTTCAAGGAGTTCATGAGGTGGCATCTTGTAGGGTCGTTTGGCAATAGGAACGGTGCCTGGTTTTGAATCGATGACGAACTCGACTGCCGGGGCAGGGGGTATTCCTGGAAGTTCTTCTGGAAAGACATCTAGGAAGTCACGAACAACTGGAATCTTTTCAATTCCCTCAAGAGGTGCTGTGTTCAACGCATTCAAGACATAAAGTCGTGCTTCAGCATTTTGAACAAGTTGAGCATGGTAGCTTACTATCTCATCGGAAGGATGTAGGAGGTGAACGACCTTGGTGGCGCAAACGATAGAAGCAGTATGCGCTTTCAACCATTCCATTCCCAGAATGAGGTCAATATTGGAAGACTCCAGAATAATGGGGGAAACAAGAAATTCCAACCCTTCAATCTCAACGGGAACGTCGCGACCAATCATGGTAGTTTGACATCGGCCAGCAGGGGTGCGTACCACTATCAGAGTGTTCATGGGCTCGCATCGAATGTCATGGGTGTATGCAAAATTTTCTGACATGAATGAATGCATGCTCCTGAATCAAATAAAACAGATGCTGGTACTGAATTAACAAGGAGAGTACCCATCACAGTAGCAGGCTGGTCTTGAGCTTCACTCAGATCAATGTTGTTAGCTTTCCCATGACCATATGGTCTGGCATTGTGGTTGCGGGGTTGATTGATACCACGAGCATTAGAAGGCAAAGCTAGCTGATTCTGATTTTGAGGGCAGTTCCTGGAATGGTGACCCGGAAGGCCACACTTGAAGCACATACCATCATTGGGATTGGGAGCAGAAGCTTGGGGTGGTACAACCCGAAGGGGCTGCCTCTGCGGTGGAGGGGGAAAATGCGGAGCAGCATATGTCTGTCTTGATGTAGGTGCAGTTGGACGATACAAGCTATGGGAATCCATATCCGACACTTCTGTGCTAAAGGGCCCGAAGATAAGCCAGCATCACGGCTGCGCCTGAGGAATCCCCGGTGTTCCTGAAGACCGGTCTCAACCTGAATAGCCTTGTTCACCAAGGTGGCGAAGTCGCCAAAGTCATGAGCGACCAGTGCTAGCTTAATATCAGGGTGAAGTCCATCACTGAACTTTTCTTGCCTACGAGAATCAGTTGCAATGTCTTCTTCAGCATAACAAGACAAGTCCAGAAATTCCCGCTGGTAAGCATCTACAATATTGTTGCCTTGGGTGAGGTTGCGGAACTCTCACTTCTTCCTGTCCATGATTCCCTGAGGAATGAAGCGGGCATGGAAAGTAGCTTGGAAATCCGGCCAAGTGATGACCGTTCCAGCAGGCGGGGTACGCCTATGGCTGTCCCACCATTGAGCAGCGGGACCCTTCAGAAAGAAAGATGCAAAGGTGACATAGCTAGCAGGGGCCACACTAGCAGACTCCATTTCATACGTGATGTCGCGGAGCCAGTCATCAGCATCAAGGGGTTGAGTTGAGCTGCGGTAAATAGTTGGGTTGAGACGCATGAAGTCCTGCAGTGTTCCTGGGGTTGGCTGTTGATTCATGTTCGGACGAGGAAACCGAGCCATCATTCCTTCCATGAACTGGCGGTTCAGCTCAAATTGTTGCATCATTCCAGCAAAGAATTCGGGTGGTGGTGGATCGTTGGCACCACGGCCATGACCAGCGGGTCTAACCATCCTGCTAACATGTAACAGGGGGTAGTTCAGGATTGAGCATTTGTAAAAACAAGGATCATTCATGATGAAACATGCATAATGAAAGAGGTACAATGGATACCACTTCGTTGTCATCACGACAGTGTGTGTACTATCCAGAATACTATTCTAAGGAAAAATTATGGCTTATCCAGCTTTAGAGTGAATGTGGTCACGGGATCCTAATGTTAGAGTTAGTAAAACCATTTAAACCCGAATAGAAGAGAGATCAGAGTCCCAGAGTAAAGATCGATGAGTAAAAGATCCTAATACCACCCATATGGCAACGTGGGCCCGTAAGACACACAACCATGTTAGTAAAATATTTCATAGTGACTAGAATCAACTTTGGCTAAGGAGTTGGAAAGGGGGCTACCTACAGGCAGTCAGCTCTGATACCAACTTGTGACGTCCCTGATTTGACCGTACACTAATCATACACGCAAATGTGTACGATCAAGATCAAGGAATCACATGAAGATATCACAACACAACTCTAGACCCAAATTAAAATAATACAAGCTTTATATTACAAGCCAGGGGCCTCGAGGGCTCGAATACATAAGCTCGAAAACACAAGAGTCAGCGGAAGCAACAATATCTGAGTACATACATGAGTTAAACAAGTTTTCCTTAAGAAGGCTAGCACAAAAACAACATCGATCGAAAAGGCAAGGCCTCCTGCCTGGGAGCCTCCTAACTACTCCAAGTCGTCAGCGGCCATCACTTAGTAGTAGGCACCCTCAGGGTAGCAGTAGTCATCAGTGATGTCGTCTGGCTCCTGGGATCCGTCATCTGGTCGCAACAATCGGGTATGGGGGAAAAGAAGTAGCAAAGCAACCGTGAGTACTCATCCAAAGTACTCGCAAGACTTACATCAGATCTAAACTAATTATGCATCTGTATCAAAGGAATGGGTTGTATCTGTGGACTAAACTGCAGAATGCCAGAAGGGAAGGGGAAAGCCTAGCCTATCGAAGACTAGCATCTTCAAGCATCTAGAAGAGTACAGATTAACATAATGTAAAGTAGTAGTGTTATCAACCTCGGCCAGAGATCCTTTCTCGACTCCCAGCGAGAAAGCAATCCCAGAGCCGTACTATCCATTTCTCATATCAAGTATCCAGTTCTAGTTGTATCAACCGGGATACAACTCCAAGTGTCCGTTACCATAGGACAGGCTATCGATAGATGTTTTCTTCCCTGCAGGGGTGCACCAACTTACCCACCATGCTCGATTAACTCCGGCCGGACACACTTTCCTGGGTCATGCCCGGCCTCAGCCAAACAATATGCCGCAACCCGACCTAGGCTTAATAGAGAGGTGAACACGCCGGACTAGACCTATGCCCCCAGGGGTCATGGGCCATCTCCCCGGGAACTCCTACACGTTGCGTACGCGGCCGGTGAGTAGACCTAGCTACCTCCTTAAACAAGGCAGGAGCTTACGCAGTCCAACCCGGCGCGCGCCGCTTAGTCACTGACGTCGATTAAGCTTCGGCTGATGCATACGACGCTGAACGCCCATACAATGCCCACATGATGGTTAGTACTATCAGGCCAGAGGACCCTCGGATCAAATATCCAAATCGTAGTGGATTAGGAGCACGCGGTAACGAGCAGAGACTCACAATCGATGTGACCTCTTCGCCCCGTCTCGAGTACTTACGGCAAGGGCTAAGAATGCCCGGCCACGCCTCGTAAGTATCTCGCGGGCACCTTCCAAGTCAACCCGAATCTACATCACTCGCTATTAAGCTCGCGCCGGTACCCCTCAGGGCCGACCCATCTTTAGTAACATGGCTTAGTGCAAAGTCATAGTAACCATAGTAACTGTGTGTCTAACACCAAGGGGAAAACCAGAGGAGTCACCCCCGGTGAATCCCACTCAATGTTATCATCAAGGTGAACGTAAGAGGATCCACCCTCGAGGTTCACATTTGATGAGTTGCACGACAGAGCCGTAACGGAAGTGGTTAAGGAGGAAATCACCCTCGATGACCTCGACCGTATAGATACACTACAGAGATCTCATCAGGAGTGATGTAAGAGGTTCCACCCTCGGCACTCGATGGTAACTCTGTAGAGTCGTACAACTAGGGGGTGATGTGCGGTGTCGGGGCCTGGACGTTGATCACGTTGATTGAGTCATTGAACATAAGGTGAGGCAACTGGGATAAGGTGGGGGTCACTGATGGATCACTAACCAACCTATACTAAGCAGTTTAGGATAAGCAGGTAAGGTAACAATAAGTAGGTAACAAAAACAAGCTATGCATCAGAGTAGGATCATACTGAAAACAATAGCAGTTCTAATGCAAGCATGAGAGGGAAAGAAATGGGCGATATCGAAATACTCAAGGGGGTTTGCTTGCCCGGTTGCTCTAGCAAGGAGGGGTCGTCATCGACGTAGTCGATCACAGGGGTAACATCGGTCTCGGGGTCTACCGGAGAGAAGAGGGGGAAGAAACAGTAAATACAGAGAAAACAATGCATCACAAGGCATAACATGATGATAGGCAGAGCTAGGGTTGTCCTAACGTAGTACTACACGTTGCAGATGGAGGGGATACACATCCAAGGATGAATCCCCGGCGTTAGACGAATTCCGGACAGATGAAAGAGAGGGGACGATTCCATGTTCAGCATGCTAGGGGCATGTGACAGGTGAATGGACCGCGTATTCGGATTCGTGGGATTTTTCTGAGCAACTTTCATATAGAAAACATTTTCATCGGAGTTACGGTTTAATTTCTATGAATTTTCAAAGATTAAAGCATTTCCAGAAATTAGTTAAATTGACAGAAAAGGAAATATGACGTCAGCATGACATGTTGATGACGTCAGCAGTCAACAGGACTGCTGACTAGGTCAAACTGACCAGTGGGTCCCACATGTCATACACACAGGGCTAACAGTGGGTTATTTTAATTAAATAGAGTTAATTAGTAGTAGGGCCCCACATGTCAGTGACTGATTAGGCTAACTAATTAGTTATAATTATAAAAATGTTCTAATTAGTTTAATTATATGGTGGGGCCCACGTGTCAGTGACAGTGTGTGCCCAGTCAGCACAGTTGACCACGGTCAACATGGTCAACTGGGGCCATGGGGCCCACGGGCAGTGACCCATAGGTGGGCCCCAGGTGCGCCACGTCGGCGGCGGCGGGGTTTCGCCGCCGGCGACCAAAACAGTGGCGGGGCTCGCCGGACTTCGCCGGAATCGCGCCACAGGGAGTCATTAGGCGCGGGACTTGGCGCGTTCGAACGAGGAGAGCTCGCCGCGTCGCGTGGTGAGGCCGGCCGGAGCTGGAGCTGCCGGAAACGGCGCTGGCTACGAGCGTGGGCGGCGGTTGGCTTCGGGCCTCATCGGGGACGAGGCTACAGGCGTTCAAAAGGAGCGTTGGGTAGTGCGCTCGAAAGCAGGGGCTCGGGTGCAGCCATTCATGGTCTCTTCCGAGGCTGGGATGGACGGAGTCGTCGTCGGCGACATGGACGGCGGAGACCCGAGGCACGACGAGCTTGCAAATGGGGCAACGGCGAGCAAAACAAGCGGTGCTGAGTACGTACGGCGTCTACACGTGCGGGCGAGCATGATGGACACACTTGCGCGGGCGTTCGGTCACCGGAACATGGCCGGCGATGAGCTCGGCGGAGGCGAGCTCGGACATGTGGGGAACAGCGCCTACGGGCGCGACAACGGCGGGAAGACGGAGGGGAGAGAGGCGAGGCTCACCGGGCGGCTACATAAAGCCCCTGGAAGGTTAGTAGCAACAGCAGGCGTCGCCGGAGTCGAAGGGGATCGCTGGAGCAGAGGCAGAAGGAGGGCGGCTCGATCCGCTACCCACGGTGCTCCTCGAGCTCGATGGCGAGGCGTAGTTGAAGTAGGGGTCGACAGCGCGTCTTGTGGACGTGCTAGCGAGGCGCGGGGTGGCCGATGGCCGCGTGGTCGACGGAGAACGTCGGCGATGGCGCTCGGCAGAGGGGGAGAGGAGCGATCGAGCGAGAGGAGAGGGGAGAGGTGGAGAGGACGAGGGAGAGAGAGGGCAAGTGGTCGAGTGGGGAAGGAGCCCGAGGCGTCGGGGCCTTATCCCCTCTCACCGGTGACTGGAGTACAGGGCGGTGCGCCCGGTCTGGCGGGGACGAGCGGGACGCGCCCGGTCGGACGAACAGGGGGGAGGGGGAAACAGGGGAGAGGTAGGTGGGCCAGCCTGGGTGGGTTAGGTGGGCCGGCCCAGGTGGGTTCGGTCCAGGGAGGGGTTCCTCTTTCCTCTCCCTTTTCTCTTTTTTCCTTTTTCTTTTTTTAAAACTTTTCTGTTTTAGCTATTTTAGGCCACATAGGCATTTTGCAAAAATGTTGGATCACCACCAATATTACCAGGAGAATATTTTACACATGATGAACATTTTAGTTTTCATGTTTGAGCATTTTTGAAATTCACTCAAAATTTGAAATTGAATTCAACTTGAATTTGAAAAGAGAGAGAACCAAGGATGATCAAACACTTGTTTAGCAAAATGATTAACTTAACCCGAGGGGTTACTGTAGCAACATTACACCGGGGTGCTACAGTACACCACAGTCCTGGGAAGCGAGAAGAATCTAAAGGAGGCAGAGAAGAAGAAGCCCATTGTGATCCAGGTTTGCATGCATGACTTATGCTTGGTCTACCACATATGCCATGCCGACATTGAGTGCGAGGAATTTAAGGAGTTCCTCAAGTGCGGCCTAGTCAAATTCATTACTATAGACTTTAGGAATGATAAGGAAATCCTGGGTCGGATAGGCCTCATTGTAGGCAACCCCATTGACCTCCAGAAGAAAGGGCTGGTGTCCTCTCATGATAAGCCTTCAATGCTGACCCTGGCAGGAGCCATGGTTCATCCTTCGTACGGTAAACTAAAGAAACCTCCGCACACGTTTCATCGTGCATGGCAGTGGAATGTACTAGATATATACCGCATCCACTACGCTGCAATGGATGGCTACCTTTGTTTCAATACCTACAAGGGTTGGATGAAGAGCAAGAGCCAAGTGTGCGGTTCAAGCAAAGAAGTATGGGCCAAGAGCAAGAGGGACAAGGACGAAGTCGAGGACGTGGACGAGGACTCCGAGTAAGGCGGCAGTGTCATTGCTCATGGTGGTTCTAATGCAGTGTCTACCAGATTAGTTGCTTATTTTAATTTGGGGCGTGCTTAGTTTTATTTGAGGGGTGTGTTGTGCTGAGCCCCCAGCAGAACTATATATGTTATGTTTCTTCTTGTTACTTTAACTCCTCAGTATGTACATACTACTATTTCTTACAGTTCATATTTTAGTTGGTATAGTACTACGACTACCACTCATTTCTTCACATTATATACGTACAATATATATGGCCAACATCATATATATAGCCAACAGTTTAGTTGTCAAAGAATTTCAGGAGCTTAGTTTTGTCAAAGAATTTTAGGGTGCTTAGTTTTATTTGAGGGGTGTGTTGTGCTGGACACCATTATTGTGACTCAAATCTCTTTTGCCATGTTATAATGACATAAATACTGATGGACCAACATGCCAGCTCTCCCTCTATCTCACTACATTAAAATAAAGTGTGGGGCCTACTTGATCCCAACAGCGTTCTTATTTTCCTGTAAAATTGTTTGCTTGGTTACTCCAGAGAAGCGGGGCCACACTTATCATTGTGAGAATCGGCTTATTTTTGTCATGTAACATGGTCAATGGTTTTGACGTGAAAATCACAATGTCTAATGGCATTTTTAGAAAACATCTAACTTAACGATGGCATTTTTAGATATCTAATTGCATTTTTGAGCAGGCATCTCACGGATCGATGGCATTTTTGAGTAGTTGTAACTTCTAATGGCAAAACTAAGTAGTGATACACAAACTAGTGGCATAAATAATAAGAACCCAAGAATTAAATAGGTATGCTAATTTATTTAATAGAATTTAGCACCCCATTTAAGCACGTACCACCTTTTTTCTTTAATTTCATCTTGTTAGTTTTGCTCCATGGTGCAATCCATTGATCCTACTACTATACAAAAGTATACATTCTTTAAAAGGCTAGAGGGTGGGGAAGTCTAGCTAGGTTGGTTTCAAGAGAAGCGAGGGCCTTTGTGATATGACGGCTCATTACTACTGGAAGGCGGGGCCTTGTGATTTGACTGCTCGTATAAATGTTCCAACAACCTGAGGAGGAGCAAAGAACCGTGCGGTATGCTCAAGTTTTCCACTGGAGTACGATGGAGGAGCACGAAACACGGCAGCCCAGTGCCATATCCTCTACTCTCTACTCTTATTATATATTACTAGCAAGAGGCATTGTTCTATTGGCGATAAAGAATGATCTAATTTCCTAGTCATCTTATTTTTAGCATTGTTCTATTCATGCCTCACAGAGAAGGTGACACGTGCAGCGAAACACCCAAAGCAAAAGAAGAAACACAAGAGCAAAAGAAGAAGGAAGATTATCACCCCAAAAAAGAAGGAAGACACACACACAAGTCTGGGGCGCTGCTCTCACTACATGAAGGGTTGCTGGCCACGGAGTCATAACTGCTTCTTCATCGCCTCCACGACCTCCATCTCCTTGCGCGTCTCCTCCGCCATCTTATTCATTATGTCCATGACGCGGGATTTCTCGATGCGAGCCTTCATCATCTGTTCCACGGCCGCATTACGTACCTTGATAGCAGCCGGGTGCTCGATGCAGAGCTTCGCCAACTCCTCCTTCTGTTCCTTGATGAGGGCCTGCAGCATCTTCATCGAGGAACTACTATTCTCATGCGGCTTCTTCCAGCCGGCATTCTCCTCCTTCAGCAGGTCGAGCTTGTGGCAGAGCTTCGCCTTGTCCTCCCAAAGTTGTAGGATTTCGCTGGTCACCTTCTTCTCTGAGGCAATGCTCTTCTTCAGCAGCATCACCAAGCCAGCGGTCAACTCCCCCTGCTCATTGAGCTCAGCGGGCATGTCGTCGAGGCTCTCCTTCAGCAGCTCCACCAAGCCGTGGATGAACTCCTTTTGCTTATTGAGGTGCTTATTGAGCTGATCGGGCATGCCTTCGAGGGATAACGACTCCAGCGGCGCCAGCTCGACATGTTCGCCTCCACAGCTAGGGCACTCCTGGGAGCCATCGCCTGCCCGTGAGAGATCTTTCGAGGTCTCTGCGTGGCGGCGAGCCCTCTTTTTTTGCATCCTTGGTTGCCACTCCCTTGTTACGAGTAGTTCAGATAGTTCTCGATCTAGAGCTCTGCACACCGGCCATGGAAAGGACGGACGAAGAAGGAGGACGTATGTGGATGAAGGTAGAGTAATTTTTGGTTAGGTAGTTCCCCCTTTTATAACCTAAGTACTAGCACTAGTACTAAAACCTGCATAGTGGGAACACATTCAGGTTTGGTACATACTGGTATGTGTGAGCAGGCTTGCACTTAATTGTAGCACTAGTACTTTGGACTGTGATGGGAACAAGGTAAAGATTAATTCATGGTTTTGGTTTCGAGGCCCAAAACGGCTCCCGATGAGTTTAGTGGAACATAAATTTCAAGTACTCCTGATGAGTTTAGTAGAACATAAATTGTTTAACATAAAAATATATCATTCAAAAATAGAATATTTGAAGTTTGTAATGATATATTTTTCATAATGTATGCCTCTTATTAAGTTGGTCAAATTAACAACCTAGGTACACGTGCAAGACTTGTAAACTGAGATAGAGGGAGTACTACACTGCTCAAATGCGGTCGCACAAGTCAGTGATGTAACTGGTCATACATGTCAGACCAAGCCGATGTATGTCCCTTTGGTGAGACGCGGGTCCGACCGACCGTCTGTTGGTGCGACCGATTGTAAAGTACTTATGCGATGGAGACTTCTGGTTGTGGCTTCGGTTGATTGTCACGACCAAGCATTCTAAAACTAGTGATAAATCAATTACCACCTTTTTCCAAAAAACCAAGTATTTTTTACAGGAAAACAATACATATAGATGGAGTGATTGTCAAGGTTGCAAATAGACATAGCATTGCAAGTTCACTGCAGTAGCAACCGACTAGGTCACTGCATCACTGGAGGGGAAGGAGGGCAGCTCACCTCGCCTACGATGCATGCCCTGATGCCCAGCGGCGCCGCCGCAACTGGTCCCGAGATTTGGCTTCTCCTACCACCCATTTTAACAGTTGCACCTGCTGCTCATGCCATTGCACAAGCATGCACGTTCTTTCATCCGCAGTCGACTCCGTGAATATGATCTCTGCCATTAGCCCTAGCTCGAAATCAATGCAACGCTACCAGATGCTGACATCCCTCAGCATCTCTCCCCCGAGATCGACTTGTGCCTCCGCCTTGTGCTACGCTAGGCACAGCTCCTTGGAACTTCTCTCCAATCGATTCGATGCTTCCTTGATCCGATTTGCCCTTGCTGCCCATCACTTGAAACGCAGCCCTGGCATGTCCTCCGGCACCACCGATCTGTGATTCTAGAGCAATGGATCCCCTCTAAAACACACGTGGGTTTCGCTCGAAGGCGGCAGTGCTGCGGGCCGTAGCGAGAGGGCAGCCCGCGGGACCCTGGGATGGCGGGATTCTCCATGGCGGGATCCAATGGGCGAGGCGGGGAGGTGAGCCTAGGCACTGGGAGAGCCCTATGAGGCTAAGATAAAGATAGTACTACTCCACTTCGTCCATATTTAAATACAAAGGCCACCAACAGTAGCCCTGGAAAAAAATGATCATGCTACCTGCATCCTGGTTTATTGTCCCCCTTTTTTGTGCCACTTTTTATGACATGCATAAATATTATGTTACTTACAAATATGGTCAAAAATTGGCACAAAATATGAAGGAGACCAATGGAAGTACTGGCACCCCATGATTTAACTGCTCGCATGCGCGTAGTGGATTAGTAATGTCTTTCTTCCGCCCTCACGTCCACTCAATTTGCATGCGCTGTATTAATTGACCATCAATGAAATGAAGGACTTTACACGCGTCAAATTATCACATGGGGTGGATCTTCATACAAAAATGCGTCGCCCCGTGTACCCGCGTGTGCGTGCGAGGGAATGAGTGCGTGCGTGGCGTGCGTGCACATCTTCGCTTCGTGCATGTACCGCTAGTGTGGCTCAGAGAGGACGAGTACATTCTTCTGGAAGCAGCAACACGTCACTGTGATCAGTCCACACAAGGAGGTCACGACAACGCCTCCACATGTGCCACGTAGCTTCATGAACTGTAAGAGAGACACTGTGTAGCGTGCCATTGGAATTCTAATTTACGTGTTTGCACATACTTGAAGTACTAGTAAGGTACACGTGCATTGCACGCATCAGATTTGGCAACCAAATTATGAATAAATACCACACTATAGCATGTAAGCTCTGAGTCATATATGCCCGATGTAGACCTTCGTTTAATTTTTATAGTTCATCTCATTCAAAATAAATTAGTTTTTATAAAAAAGCTAGGGCCTCTTTGATTCATAGGATTTCCCAAACGCGGGAATACGAAAAACATGGGATTAGAGTGGAATGTCGTCTTGAATCCTACAGGATTGTACGAGTGTTTGATTGTGCATAGAAAAACGCGGGATTGTTTCAAAGTGGTTTGAGTGGATGGGATGTTTCCTATGAAATCTAGTGCAAATGAATCCTAAGGACAATTTTCTATGGTTTACAAACCTATGAATCAAACAACCAAGATAGGAAAAATTCCTACGGATTAGAATCCTCCAAAATTCCTTTGAGAATCCTTTGAATCAAAGAAGCCCTTAATCTATTTTATGATTCATGGAATTGTGCGTAGTAAAGCATAAAGTAGAAACAAATAATGGCAATTCAACAAGAAAAAAAAGTTTGGGCAGTTATGATACATAAGATTCTAGAATAAAGGAGAAGCACTTGTGTTTTGAGGTTTGTGCATTATGCTTAAGTTTAACCATGGAGTCTGCTAGATTGTACATGTGGCAAAATCCGGTGGGGGGCTAGAAGATGGTGCGAAGGGCCAAGTGGAGGGAGACTATGAAGGAGTGCACAAGTGCGAGATCGATATTTGAAGAGAGGGGGCAAGAACATGCGCTGTTGCGCGCAGTGGCGGAGCCATGAAAAATAAATGAGCTAGGGGCCAAGCATTGCTAATCCTTTACGAGGAGGGCCAATTCATCAACTTAAACCATTTTACCAGCAATTGTCTAATGATCACATTCATACTAGCCTCGATATATAGTGATGTTAGGGGAGGGGGCAGGGCCCTTGTTGGCCCCTGTCTTCGCCACTGTGCACGCGTCTGAGAGATGAAGCGGAGGCATGGATGATGAGAGGGGGACGTTGGATATATAATTAAAGTGGGTGTATTAGCTATGTAATCCTATATAGAGAGGTATAGATTGATCGATGTGGACGTGGGAAAGAGGGTGAGACCTCACTAGATATATAGATTGATCGGTTTGTGTGGAAAACTATGAAAGACCTAGCTATACACACACACACATAGAGGAACATCGATCGTTGCGCATGCACGTGAGAGATAAAGAATGCCCGATATGATGGGGAGGGGGAGGTGTGTGTGTGTGCATGCATGGGAGACTGACCTGAAGAAAAATACTGCATGTGTGCGATGGATAATGCCAACTGGTACTATGTGTGCATGCATGCACGAGAGAAAGTTAATGGTACAATTATAAAGAGAAGATGACTGTGTGGGTGTAAAAGACTAGGTGACGTCATAATCAACATAAAGTAGAATCCAAATATTTGAATAATAGACCATGATGTTTGAAACCCATGCATGCATGAATATAACTGAGATATGCATGGTGTGGTTTGGAAACGAGCATGTTGTACTGTATACACATTGAACAAGGTCAGACTGATTTGTATTTGAGATATCGATGGCAGACATCATTTGGCCACATTGCATCCGTGTATGGACACATTATTCTAATTGGAGATGATTGGTGGCTTTCGCATCACATATCTATATCTATACCCCTATATATAATATTTTTAAATTTTTTATATAGTGTGCGGAAAACTTTAACTTTGAAAGATGGTCATTGGATGAGGCCAATCCGATGGTGCGGAGATGGCAAATTTGAGCACAACTGGCCGTTGTATATCATCTAGATTCCACCAGATTTTGCCGCATGTACAATCTAGAAGACTCCATGGTTGAACTTAAGCATAATGTAGAAACCTCAAAACACAAGCACTTCTTCTTTGTTATAGAATCTTCCATATCAGAATTTCTCAAATGCTTTTCTACATGATTTGCCATTATTTGTTTTTTTACTTTATGCCTTACAACGCACAATTCCATGAATCTTAACATAGATTAGCTTTCTTATAAAACTAGATGATTTTGAATGAAATGAACTATAAGAATTAAACGAACATCTACATCATGCATATATGACTCAAAGCTTACATGCTATAATGTGGTATTTATTCATAATTTGGGTGCCAAATCTCATGCGTGCAATGCACGTGTACCTTACTAGTCTAAATGATGTTTGTTGTGTGTGTGTGTGTGTTGTGCTTGTTAAACACATTGTACGTAGTATATCATACATGGTTTAGATTCCGAACATCTAGCTAGAGCATACATGTACTATGATTTGAATTCAACATAAAATCTATACATATATTTGAATTTGAGATCGTATGTTGATACGTCTCCAATGTATCTATAATTTTTGATTGTTCCATGCTATTATATATTCTGTTTTGGATGTTTAATGGGCTTATTTACACACTTTTATATTATTTTTGGGACTAACATATTAACCGGGGGGCCAACCCAAATTGCTGTTTTTTTGCCTATTTCAGTGTTTCACAGAAAAATAATATCAAACGGAGTCCAAACGGAATGAAACCTTCACGAGCGTGATTTTTGGAACAAACGTGATCTAGAGGACCTGGAGTGGGTGTCAAGCAATCAATGAGGAGGCCATGAGGCAGGGGGCGCGCCCTGCACCCTCGTGGGCCCCTCGTGGCTCCACCGACATACTTCTTCCTCCTATATATATACCTACGTACCCTGAAAACATCAGAGGGCACCACGTAAACCTAATTCTACTGCCGCAACCTTCTGTACCATGAGATCCCATCTTGGGGCCTTTTCCGGCACTCCGCCGGAGGGGGCATTTATCATGGAGGGCTTCTACATCAACACCATAGCCTCTCCGATGATGTGTGAGTAGTTTACCTCAGACCTTCGGGTCCATAGTTATTAGCTAGAGGGCTTCTTCTCTCTCTTTGGATCTCAATACAAAGTTCTCCTCGATTCTCTTGGAGATCTATTCAATGTAATCTTCTTTTGCGGTGTGTTTGTCAAGATCTGATGAATTGTGGGTTTATGATCAAGATTATCTATGAACAATATTTGAATCTTCTCTGAATTCTTTTATGTACGATTGGTTATCTTTGAAAGTCTCTTCGAATTATCAGTTTGGTTTGGCCTACTAGATTAATCTTTCTTGCAATGGGAGAAGTGCTTAGCTTTGGGCTCAATCTTGCGATGCTCGATCCCAGTGACAGTAAGGGAAATGACACGTATTGTAATTTTGCCATCAAGGATAAAAAAATGGGGTTTATATCATATTGCATGAGTTTATCCCTCTACATCATGTCATCTTGCTTAAAGAGTTACTCTGTTCTTATGAACTTAATACTCTAGATCCATGCTGGATAGCGGTCGATGTGTGGAGTAATAGTAGTAGATGCAAGCAGGAGTCGGTCTACTTGTCACGGACATGATGCCTATATACATGATCATACCTAGATATTCTCATAACTATGCTCAATTCTATCAATTGCTCGACAATAATTTGTTCACCCACCGTAATACTTATGCTATCTTGAGAGAAGCCACTAGTGAAACCTATGGCCCCCGGGTCTATTTTCCATCATACAAGTTTCCAATCTATTTTATTTTGCAATCTTTACTTTCAATCTATATCATAAAAGTACCAAAAATATTTATCTTATTATTATTATTATCTCTATCAGATCTCACTCTTGCAAGTGGTCGTGAAGGGATTGACAACCCCTTTTATCGCGTTGGTTGCGAGGTTCTTATTTGTTTGTGTAGGTATGAGGTGACTCGCGTGTGGTGTCCTACTGGATTGATAAGTTGGTTCTCAAAAATTGAGGGAAATACTTACGCTGCTTCGCTGCATCACCCTTTCCTCTTCAAGGGAAAACCAATGCATGCTCAAGAGGTAGCATATGTACATGTAGTTTGTATTTATATAGGAATTTACTTCTCCTATATTCATGTCATGTGTTGTGAAGGTAACATTACCCGAGTACAATCCCATTCAAACAGGGAAAATGTACTCAAATTTAGTCCATATGCTAGACAACACACATTCTTTTTTTATTGTTGAGGGAAGTGCAAATTGTTTTGGTACTATACACGTTATGTTTGTTGTCCTAATTTTTTTGTTGTATTTGAATGCATTTCTAGCAATATAGTAAAACGGGACATAGCTCTCTCTAGTGATGAGGTGCGGATTGTCTTTTTTTGGGTACACGTTAAGCTTGTTCTCCCGAAATTTCAAGCCGCGCCTTGTTATGCCAAAATTTCAAGCTAGCATCTCTGTCTATCGTGCTGTGAAACTCCCGCTTCTTCAACCCGCGCCTTGTTACCCGGAAATATTTAAGATATATCTTTGTCTCATTGTGCTTCGACAACTCCCTCCATCTCAATCCGCGCCTTGCTATTCCAAAATTACAACGCGCGCGAAAACTCCCACCTCCTGTGAAATCCCGACACGTGAAATGCCCGTGATACCCCTGAACCAAAAGAACCGCCTAGCTCAAATCGATGGGGGTAATTTCGTAACTTACCCCACATTTTAGACAAGCGCGTCCCTAAGCCATGGTTCCCCACTCCCATCCCATCCGCCCACCCATTCGTACACCGAGGCCGCGAAAACCTACGAAGCCCCACACCCTCCTCCGTCCACCACCCAGCCGGAGCCTCTTCCCCGACGACATCGTCCACAGCAAAACCTCGATGTCCCTCATCCACCATACCGAATGCGGATCCGTCGTCGATCTCGTCATCCCGCCGGTTTAGCCACCCTGTCCTCCACCTCCAAGGAGCTGCCCCAACATTCCCCTCATCTTTTGCGCCACCTCCATTCCCACACTGTCGTCTTCACCTGCACCACTGGAAGAGCATCATCATAACCATTTCCTCGGATGAAGCTGAGGCATAATCCGCGCCACCAAAGAGGTTGTAGACTAATCACCACATTTTCTTCTTGATTCGATCTCACGGTGCTGCCGGCGCTTGGTCCCGAGCCGACACGGCGCGACTCCATCTACGGCGGCGTCACCGGCCACTTCCTCCATGGCGTCGCTCCTCGGCGCCGATGTCCACATCAGTAGGAGCTGCTGCTGCTTTAGCTCTCACTCGCGCTGCTGCTTTGCTCTTGCTCTCGGTCCCCTGCTTGGTCTGCTCTTGCTTTTGCTTTTGCTCTTCCTCGCGCTGCTGCTCTCGCTCTTGCTCTTGCTTGCGTTGCTACTCCAATTTAGCTACACTTTAGTCGACTGAATCGACTTTCGGGTCAGTCGATTTTCAGGGGGTGGGGGGCTCACCAAAGTTAAGGAAGAACCAGTCGCAGTGGGAAGGGGGGCTCACCGGAGAGGTACCCCACTATCTATCTTAGGGGTCAGGGTGGGGGCGGTGGTCACCGGCGGTGGTGGGGCGGTGGCGTGGCGATCGTCGGAGAAAAAGCTCGGCACGAGGGGCCTAGAGGGATGGCCGGGGCGGCGGCAGACCGGCGGTGGGGAGTGGTTTCGGGGCGGGCGGGGCTGCGCACCGCCAACCGCGGGTGGCGGGTGGCGGCTGTTTGGCCGGTGGTGGCTGGCGGCTCAGGTAGCCTCACCTGATGCTGCTACACGACCAGCTGCCCCGGCTCTCGCACGCGCTTCTTCTACTGCTACTGCTTTTCTCCTACTAGTGCGTTCAGTTTCGACAGAAAAATTCAGTTTCGACAATTAAATTCAGTTTCGACAGTTAAGTTCAGAGATGAGCGGCTGATGTATTTTACATCTATCACTTTGTGGTTATGTATTTTACGTCATCTATTGGAGATGATATTAGAATTCCACTCAGGTTAACGTTGTCTCTCTTGTCCTGCTTCAGCCTCGACGTCGTACAACTCACCGGAGCTGCTCCAACGATGAAACCCTCCATCACAGTGGAGCAGTACCCCGGTCTCCATCTCCAGACGCCTAAGCTCTTCTTCCCCTCCTCCGACAGCCAAGTCAGCCGGATCATCCTCAAGGACCAACCCAATCACACTGAGATCGACATGGCTTCACCAAAGAGGTTGTACACTTGTTGCATCTCTTTTTTCACTCTACATGTTATATATATTGTCCACTGAGCACATGCAGTAACGTGAAATACGATTAGTTTCTCCTACTATATGACAAGCAGTGATGTACCAGACAACTTAGCTATCCATGATGGACTCTCTTGAAAGCCATCATTATTAATCTCTGTGTGTTTGAGTTGTGCATTTGTCGATGGCCTGGGGGTTGAGCTAGTAGGGCAGTGGCCTGGGTCCAAAGTAATAAATGTAGCACAAAACATTTTTTGAGTGTAGGCTTTTCCTTGCTCAAGCCTGACTAGAATCGCCAGTGCTTGAAAGGAAAAGTGAAGGAAAAACACAGGAATTGGAAAGTTTCCTATGGCACTACGATTCATGCATTTGGTTCAAAGGAATGGAGCAAAAGGAAAATTGTAGGATTTGTTCCTTTAGTGTCTCCTTGAAAGAAAAACCGTAGGAATTTTAATTTCCACTTGTCCTCTTCAAATCCCTATTCATGAAGCACAAGACTAAGAGATAGTAGCATAATAGCATTATAACCGTACATTTTCTTGTGGTTTGACTTAATCTCACCTTGCTTCTTTGCATCCTATGATCTTCCAGTTCTTGTGAATCAAACACCCATATTGGCATAAATCCTGTGTTTTTAAATTCTCTGTTTTGCACGTGCATTCCTATCCTATTCCTGTCTATTTCTGATCCTTGGATTGTTAAAATCCTCAAATTCAAACAAGCCCTGACACAATTACTTCTGTTACAGATATGTGTCAAAGAAAACCTTGTGTGCTTTGTCCTGCTCCTGTTGCGCTGTGTTCCACCCCAGCTCAGCTGCTCCAACGACAAAAGGGTTCACCACAGCAGGGATCCGCTCTCCAGACTGTCTTTTGCCGCCTCAGATCTTCTTCCCTGCCCCCGGCAGCCACGACAACTGCATTTCCATCATCAACTGAGCAGATGACCTTGAGGACTACACGGGTCCGCAAGAGAGGTCACACTCTTCCGTGTCTACTTACGTTATGCATCGCTTAATATGATGACATGCTACTTTATTGTCGTGTTCACCTATTAGACTCTGAGTCAGGTCCAAACTAATGCTGAAACTTGAGTTTTTAAATGGTTGTGGGGTACATATTGGGGCAGCAATCAGTACTATTTGTCTACTATCTGGTTAATCTCGGGTGTCTACTATGAGTTTCATGTTGGGTGCAAACAAACATTAAAGGAGCCATTATCTGTATTTTTTAACTAAAGCTATTATCTGCCTGCTATCATTGGTTTTGGGTCTATCCACAATTTGCTACCATCACTCTGGATTTTTGCATGCACTCCTTACATAATCTCACTATGTTTTATTCCTATGCATGTCAGTTACTGTACACAATGGAACTGAACATGTAGAGAAAAAGAGACGAGCCTTGCGTGGCAATAAAATTTCATGCAGACGTCGCTCCATGGTGGGCACAAAGGCAGCCCCCCTCCACTCATTTTGGATCGTAATCAAGAGGAAGATAACTATTTCGAGGGGGATTTAGAAGGATAAGACCACTCCTATTTACCCCCTGAGGTCTTCGCTCTAACTTGGCATGCTGATGTTGGTAATATCATGCATATGGTGCCTTGCATTGCTTACTGGATACATCAAATATGTCATCTGCTTAGTTTAGACATGCTTTGTGTCAATGCCATCTGTTTAGTTTCTTTATCGTATATGTGAATCATGCAATGCCATCTTGTTTAGCTAGGCATCATATATGTGAATTTTGCAATGCCACCCTGGTTAGCCAGTCATCTTATCTGTGAATTATATCATGCCATCATTTTTTATTACGTGTTAAACTTGTCAACAATTTTAGTACATTCAATTACTCTTCCTGTGCATCAGCCATTCGGCACGGTCATGGAAAAAAATCTGAAGTGGAAACAAGGTCTTCAGATCAGACAATTCTATCTGACGAAGCGCATGTCTTGCTGGTTACGGATAGCTCCTCAGAGGAGGATTCAGAGACAGATGACCAATCCTATTTCCCCCCGATGTGCATGCTCTAACTTGGCAGGGTTATGTTGCTCATATTGTGTGTATGGTATCTTGCATTGCTATGTCATTTGCTTAGTTTAGACATGCTTTGTGTGAATGCCACATGTTTAGTGTCTAATTACCATATATGTGAATTATGCGATGCCATCTTGTTGCAAGACATTATATATGTGAATTATGCAATGCTATCTTGTTGCAAGGCATTATATATGTGAATTATGCAATGCCATGCTGTTTAGCCAAGCGTCATATATGTGAATTATACCATGCCGTCCTTTTTTTGTATTTCTCATTGCATTTGTCGACAATGTTTGTATATTCAACTGCTCTTCCTATGCATCAGCCATTTGAATTAGTGATGGAGAAATCTGGAGTGAAAACAAGGTCTTCAGAGCAGACAATGCTACCTGCTGAAGCAGATATCTTGCTGGTTACAGATAGCTCTTCAGAGGAGGATTCAGAGGCAGATGACCAGTCCTATTATCCCCCTGTGGTGTATGCTCAAACTTGGCAGGGTTATATTACTCATATCATGCATATCTTGTATTGCAATGCTTAGTTTTGACATCATATGCACAATATTGAATGCCATCTCCTTAGTTGACACATCATATATGCGATTGCCCTCTGCTCACTTGCTTAGTATATAAATCATATATTTGAATTATATCATGCCAAGATGTTTACATAGACAGAATTTATCTGAATTATGGCATGCCAACCCATTTTCTAAAGACATAATATAGTTATATCATCTCATCCTGTTTACATAGTCATCATATATGGAATTATGTCATTCTATCCTGTTTAGTTAGCCATCATACATTTGAAATTGTGTCATGCTATCCTGTTTAATTAGCCATCTTATATGTGAAATTATGTCCTGCTATTCTGTTTGGTTAGACAACATAAATGTGAATTATTTCATGCCCTGTTTTCTTCCCTACTATCCATTGCACCTGTCTATCTTACAATGTCTGTACATTCAATTACTTTTCTTTTTTATCAGCCATTTCAATTGGAGGGGGTGATGGCAGTATCTGTGGGAGTAAAAACACGGTCTTCAGAAAAGATTGTGCTACTTGTCGATGCAGATAGAACCATGGTTGTACTTGCCCAAGAACCAGCCCCACCACACATAACTCAGACTCATGCAGATTGTACCCCTACCCAGTTGGACAGAGAACCAGCCACACCCCTTCTAACCCCAACCCCAGCAAATAGTAACCCAGTTCCAGTTGACACAGCACTGTCTCCACCACAGAGCACCCAAACACGAGAAGTTAGTAAGGCAACTGCAGTGCCCAAAGCACGAGGACCACCACTCTGAACCCCAAGTCGACGCTTAAAGCAGCAGAAGAATTGTTCTCATGTCAGGTTCCGTAGCTATGGTTCATACTACTTTGCTCTTGCATCACTGTATTTACTCATACCTACTAATTTCAAATTGAAGAATGCAATTGAAGCTCCAATGGTGCAACATATATGTTTTAAACCTGTTTCTTTAAGGTGTTTGCGGTTGTAACTTGCTCTATGTTGATTTCAGTTTCAATTGAATAAACAGTTATGTTCTCATGCCATGCACATTACAAGTGTTGTTATTGCTGTGTAGTTTCCCACACTTATATTCTGTCTATGCTGCTTTGTCTTAAAAAGATATGATTCAAATTGTATCTATCTTGATTTGGCAACATAAATTAGAATGATATAGACCATACAGTGACCATACTACATAGATATATGTTTGTTTCATGCCGTTATCCTGTCCACCTTACTATTGAACTGGTTTACCAAAATGAGTTTCATATGCTACATTGTAAACCTGTGATGTGTTTGTTTGTTTATCTTTTAGAACGCGGATAAAATATTGGAGAAGAGTACCCCGTTATGCAATGGTAAAGGAAGTAATGCAGATAAGGTTCAAGATAGTGAGACATCCCTGTTGGTCTCCAAGAAAGCTGATAAAAACTATATTGAAGACACTGAGACAACCCCAAAGTCCTGTCTTGATGTAGTGTTCGAGTTACTGGCTACTACTGCTAGCACCAGCTCTTCGAACTCGTTGCCTGAATTAGTTCGGTTTCCTGAGTCTCAACTTCAAGTTGAAAGACATCGATCAGATGTTATGCGACAGGAAGCCGAAGGACTGAGGAAGTCCCTGCAGAATTCAGATACATACTTTCTGGTGCAACAAGAAGTGCTGGAGGATTTAAGAGCCAAACAAGAGAAAGTTAATAAGCTTGCTAAGCATCTTGCCAGCATTATGGGTACCTAGGATATTGTTTCTTGATCTCTTCTGAAGTGGTTTCAGTTCTGGACTTGTTTTACTGCGGCGTTTATTTGCACTGGTCGCCAACTTTGACAACCAGTGTATATCATATGCTGCTTTGTTCCCTATATTTGTACTGGTGGCGAACTTTGATGCCTAGTGGATGTAATATGTGTAATAGCCGTGATAGCCTAGCGTAAGTTGCTTGATTATTTGTTTCCTTGTTGTCTTGTTTTTTTGTTTGCTTGTAGTCAGTGCAGTTCTTTTTCCGCGGTTTGCTAGTGGCCGCAATAACCTATTTTTTAAAAGTAGGCCACAATAACCATGGGCTACATATTTAATGTAGTTACAATGGGCCTCCTATGGGCCGTAGAAAGAATGGGCCTTCTTAGGGCTGTAGAAAGAATGGGCCTTCTACGGGCCATAGCATCAATGGGCCTTCTACGTGCCGTATGATCGATAGGCCAAACATGGGCCAATAATAGACCACATTATGGGCCGTAAACGGGCTAGATTTAGAATCGTCCGTTCATGGTCCGACAAAAATAGTCCGTCATTAATCGTCTGTATTTGATGACGTTAAGAAAACAGCCCAACGGAGTAACGAGCCACAAACGGGCCGATTGTAACCGCGGGCTGAATTTGGCCCACAGGTAGAAAAGGCCAATGACGGGCCGTAAGTAACCGAATGCTGGAAATGAGCCCAAGAATAAATGGGCCCTGAGAAGGCCGAAAGATAAAACGGCTTGGAAACGGCCCAATGGAATAATGGGCCGTTAATGGGTATAAAGGGGCACACTGTTCATTGCGGGCTAGATTCAACACGGGCTGTTAATGAGCCAAGAGTTACAAATGGTCTCGTATGGGCCGAAAGACATCATGGGCCATACATGGGCCGGAAGTTACAACGGGCTGGAATCATATTGGAAGGCCCAGATGAAGCTACTAGGCTTAATTCAGATAGGCCGTAACGGGCCATGAGTTAGCGGGCCGTGTCATGGTTCTAACTCTGACAGTGATGTCGGGGGGTAAGTATGGAGAGGCGAGGTCTTAGCTATGGAGAGGTTGTAAGGACGCAAGGTTTAAGAGTTCAGGCCCTTCTCGGAAGAAGTAAAAGCCCTACGTCTCGGAGCCTGGAGGCGGTCGACTGGATTATGTGTGTATGAGTTACAGAGGTGCGAACCCTTGTCTCGGAGGAGGGGGTGGCTTATATAGAGTGCGCCAGGACCCCGGCCAGCCCATGTTACGAAGGGTTCAATGTACATTAAGGTAGGGCGTTACTGATAATGCTAGTAATAAAGTGCTATGATGACCATAAAAGCTACTTAATGACCGACCGTTAGCGTGCAGAGTGACTTTAGGCCTCCTGGCCGTCGAGTGGTTGGATCTTGGTCGAGAAATTGCTTCTTGGTCGAATGTCTTCGAGTCTGTCGAGTGGAACACCTCCAAGTCGATTGAAAGGTGATTTATTCTAGAGGTGTCCTTGGGTAGGGCAGTTAGGACAGGTCCGTGACCCTACCCTAGGTACATAGCTTCATCATTAGCCCCCCAATGGATTGAGGTTTGAGTGGGGAAGGAGTTGAGGACTTCTCCGACACGTTTTGTATGCCGTGAGCATATCTTGTTTTGGATCAATGGACCTGAGTGATGACAGCAACTCCCTTTTCAGTCGCCTTGATCCATTCTTAATTCTTCGCCGAGTGAGTTTCTTTACTTGTAAGGCTCCGAGTGACGGTGCGGAGGAGATCTTTGGTCTGACAAGTTATTTGCTGCCCGCGGATTTAGTGGGATCCGAATTTTGGAAAGCGCGCGAGATGGGGGAGGCCGCAGTAATCGGACGAGATAGAGCGGAGCCGCCCCGATCCCCGCACCACCTTTTTCGCCACGTATCGCTCGTGCGGTCGTTACGGGTTTTGACAGAGCCATCTGGGCCTACCTGTCAGCCACTCGGAAGCGGCCTCATATAAGGCGTTGGACCGGAGTCTCCCGAACAGTGCGCTCCATTATCTCTTTTCCTCCTCACGCCTCTTCTCTGCGCTCGCTCTCGCTCCAGCGCCACCGCGCCACACGCGTCTCGTCGGCGACAATGGTGAAGGAGAAGACAGCGGCTCTAGAGCGAGCAAAGAAGGCGACGGCGAGGTCAAAGGGGAAGGCGACGAGCCGGGGCGGATCTTCCTCGCGGACTGGCCTGCCGAAGGGTTGGATCCAGGGCGACTGGATCCACTCGAGGATCTCCCAAGAAGACCTCGACGACCTGGCCGAGGGAGGGCTGATCCCCTACGACTCGGCGCGGCTTCCGAGGAAGGAATCCGAGCCGCAACCCCGGGAGGGTGAGCGCGTTCTTCTTGCCACCCACGTCGACCGTGGGTTTTCCTTGCCTCCTCATCCGTTCTTCCGAGGGTTTCTGAACTTCTTTGGGGCTCAACTCCACCATTTTACCCCCAACTCAATCGTTTATCTTGCCGCGTTCATTTCCTTGTGTGAGAACTTCTTGGGTTGTCGACCTCACTAGGGTCTTTTCAAGGATATTTTGACTTGTCACTCCCAGACAGTGAAAAAGGCTAATCCGAGTGACGAGAGGACCCAAGTGATCCAGATGTGTGGGGGTCTTGGCATCCAGACAAGGGGAAAAAGCTCCTTTCTGACCATGATTCTTCCCGATTCAGTTCGCGGATGGCAGTCGACCTGGTTCTACTGCAAAGACCAATCGACGCCAGGGCAATCGACTGGCCTCCCTCCCTTTACCATGGACCGAGTGGAAAAACCCTCCCCTTTGAAGGTGCTCCCGGAGGAGAAGGCGCACGTGAAGGTGTTGGTCAACCGAGTGGTCCAGCTCATTCATGACGGGGTCACTGGTATGGATCTCTTGGAGGTCTTCCTTCAGCGGCGCATCCAGCCTCTCCAAGCCCGAGACCACCCGATGTGGATGTATTCGGGTCTAGAAGACTCCACTCGGATCTACCCGGAGGAGGTCGATGACGACACGCTGGAGAAGTGGCTGTCGAGCATTACCGGGAACAAGGACAATCCCAGAGGAGCCAGGAGAGTTCTCCCATTCGACCAGTCGTGTGCACCAGAGCAGGTCTGATTCTGAGTTTTTGCTTGTAATCCGAATTCACTCGCGCAGCTGTCTGTATTGCATCGACTGACTTTGTTCTCCCTGCTTTCTTTCAGGCCATTACTGAAATGTATTCGATGCCCAATGGGGAGCAAGAGCAAGCTCTGGAAGGCGAGGCAAGTGGTGGCGAAAGTGGCGAGTGGACTTTTGATGGTGAAGGGGATGGTGGATGTGATGACTCAAGTGATGGGGAAGAAGTCGAGTTGCCTCCTCGCATAGAGAGATGATCCAAGCTTGACCAAGAATGGCCGAGTGCCCGCGACAAGGCAACTACTCAGGCTGGCCAGTCTTCGAAGCGTCCTCGGGTTTGTTCACCAACCCCGACCGAGAAGGCGCCAAAACACCCCAAAGTTGCAGAGCCGAAGACTCGGAAGGCGCTGCCAAAGATCAAGATTGATATCCCTGTCGCCTCCGCGTGAGTGTCTCTCCTTGTATTCACTCGACGCTCCGCGCTGTTTGTTTTTCTTGTTTTAACTGGACGAACTTTGGAATTGTTAGTGCTGCCACTTCCGGGACCTCAGCTTACAGGGATGATGATGAGGTGATGGAGGATGCAGTCACTTCTAATCCAGGTATGATTTCTGCCACACTATCTTTCTTTGGTCGATTCAACTACATCGTGCATCATTGGGTGACGTGATTTTGGCAATTTGAACTTTGCACAGCTCCCAACATTATTGACCTCCCTGATGATGATGAAGAGCCCGAGAGGTCTTTGACGAGGAAGAGTAGGCGAGCTCCTGCAAGTGAGGCGCTACAGTCGACGCCGAGGGCGGAACCAGTAGTTCAGGACACTAGTGACGTCAATCGGGGTTCTGTTACCTTCGCGGAGCCCCTATCGAGTGTCTTGCCTTCTTCTTCGACTGCTCAGGCCCCTGTCGACCCGCCTTCAGTTTTTGCGACCCATCATGTCCCAGAGGACGAGGTGAATGCTGCTAGGGAAGCCATACGCCAGGCGGGCATTATGATGGAGAAGATGAAGATGGTGCGGGACGCCAGCCAAGCCGCCTATGATGCTAGCTCGGCTCTCCAGAGCAACGTTCAGGTTAGTCGGCTATCTGAAGATTCTTTCCGAAAATCTTTGCGTCTGTACACCCACTGGGTGCGTCGATTGAAGTTTTGGACTAGTGGAGACTACGATGGACTACTGCAGTCGACTGTAGTCTTTGTATTTTGCCGAATGTATAAACCAAACTGGTAGTTTGTCTCTTCCACTCGACTTCGGTGGGCCGGTCGAGTGGGATCAGAACCAGTGGGGGCACGCTAAGTGCACCCACTGGGTGTAGTCCCCGAGACTATGGTGGAATGCTGGCAGTCAACTGTAGTCTGAGTTCTACTTTCTTGCTCTCTTTTTTCTTTGAACTCGACTTCGGCGGGCCGGTCGAGTGGGATCAGAACCGGTGGGGGCACGCTAAGTGCACCCACTGGGTGTAGTCCCCGAGACTATGGTGGACTGCTGGCAGTCGACCGTAGTCTTAGTATTTATTGCCTTTGTTGTTTTTTTTGCTGTAACGATAACTTCTCCCCTTCGATTTCAGAAATCTTGCGATCTTGGAGCTCGCTTTGCTGACTTCGAGAAGCAGCAGATTCAACTGAACCTTGATCTGGAGCTGGCCAGGACAGAGCTGCAAAAGGTCAGAGACAGCGCCGCGGGTAAGATGATTTTGTCGACTGGTTAGTTTTTAGGCTTGAGTACCCTTCTGCTATTCCCGAATCAATCATCATTTCTTTGCAGAAAAACTGAGAGAAGCTCTGGCGAAGAAGGATCAGGACTTGGCTGCTGCCCGTAAGGAGGCTGACGACAAGACCGCTCTGGCCGAACAGAAGCTGGCTTCGGTCGGCCAGTTAGAAGAAGAGAATACCAGGCTGAAGACCGCTCTGAATGAAGCTAACAGGGAGTGTACACGTTGGAAGAAGGATAACCTCAACCTGAACGAAAAGATGGAAGGCATCGCTCGCAGGAGGGACGATCTGGAGAGCTACTTGAGGGGCCTCGCCAAGAAGTGGTACATCAAGCTCGAAGGTGCACATTCAGTTTCGACTGGTGTTTTTTTTGTGTCGACTTAGTGTATGAAAATTGACTTATCCTTGGATCATGAATGCAGAATTTTGCCTGAACTTTGAAGAGGAGACTGGGCGGATTGAACCAGGTTTGGATCCAATCAACTCTCCCGTGAAAGATGAAACTGCCATGAATCTGCTCTGACTGGAATCTTGCATCGACGGTGCCGTGGACTACTTGGCTCGACTGAAGGTCGCCATGTCACGGATCGACCCGGCACTTTAGTAAGAGGCTACGCTCCAAAACGATCTCGAGTCTCTTATGACTCGACTTAACGGAATCCCTGACCGAGTGCAGGAGTGGAAGAAGTCTTCTGCTCGGTGTGGCACTGATGTGGCTCTGTCCTTGGGTTCGTGTCCACTGCAAGGAGGTGCGACAAGACAAGCTGGCAGCAATCAAGGTCACCAACACCCAGAAGCATGACTTCCGAACCTTTATGGAGACTTTCATCGCTGCAGCCACTCGGATAGCCGACGGCGTCGACCTGGATAAGTTCGTCGAGCCTGCCAGCCCTCCTCCCGCGGAGTGAACAAACTCTTATGTCCCACCTTAAATTTGCCTCGGAATGCCGAGTGATTTTTGTAACCGTTAAACTTTTTCGGGCTGCATGCCCGAGTACTTCGATCTATGGTCTGGAACCTTTAGAATTTATCTGAACTTGGTTTACCGTTGAATATCTTTATGAATCTCCTGCTGAGTGAACCCATTCTTCGTTCGAGACAACTTTTGCACTCCCAGCGCAGTTCCGAAGGAGGGGGAAGCTGTCGACCCATGTCTTGTATTTGTGGCGAAGCTCTCCAGGAGAAGGTGGTAATTGACCCGCCCCTCGTCGTCCTTGAGGATTGAGATGTGTTTCGTACTTAGGCGAGGACTGGACTGCAGCTAAGCCCCCGAGTGGGAGGATCGCTCTCCAGTCGGTAGGATTTTTTTTCAAACTTAGGCGAGTGCCTGACTACAGCTAAGTCTCCCAGTGAGAGAACCTAGGCGAGTACTAGACTGCAGCTAAGCCCCCGAGTGGGAGGATTGCTCTCCGCTCGGTAGGATTTTTTCAAACTTAGGCGAGTGCCTGACTGCAGCTTAGTCTCTAAGT
>NC_041390.1:572919024-572939722 GCF_002162155.2 Triticum dicoccoides | reverse complement strand
AACACTGAGGCGAGCACTGGGCTGCAGCTAAGCCTCCGAGTGGGAGGTTTGCTCTCCACTCGGTAGGATTTTTAAACACTTAGGCGAGCACTGGGCTGTAGCTAAGTCTCCGAGTGGGAGGTTTGCTCTCCACTCGGTAGGATTTTTAAACACTTAGGCGAGCACTGGGCTGCAGCTAAGCCTCTGAGTGGGAGGTTTGCTCTCCACTCAGTAGGATTTTTAAACACTTAGGCGAGCACTGGGCTGCAGCTAAGCCTCCGAGTGGGAGTCTGGCTCACCACTCGGTAGGATTTTTTAAACACTTAGGCGAGCACTGGGCTGCAGCTAAGCCTCCGAGTGGGAGTCTGGCTCACCACTCGGTAGGATTTTTTTTTACAAACTTAGGCGAAACGGATTCGCAGCTAAGCCACCCACTGGGGGATTTCACACGCAAACAAAAGCAACAACAATTATAGGAAAATTTGTAACACTCTTGTCTTTGATAAATAGACTACAGAAGTTTTTCTTATTACATCTCATCCGAGTGAGAATTCAAGTGTGAAAGGGGCGGAGCAGTTCTGCATTCCAAGCTCGTGGCTCATCGATCTGGCGATCGGCATTGTAAAGGTGATACGCTCCATTGTGGAGGACTTTGGTGACGATGAAGGGACCTTCCCAAGTAGGAGGGATCTTGTGTGGTTTCTGTTGATCCACTCAGAGGACCAAATCTCCTTCTTGGAAGGCTCGACTCTTCACATTTCTGGCATGGAATCGACGCAAGTCTTGCTGATAAATGGTCGATCGGATCATAGCCATTTCTCTTTCTTCTTCCAGGAGGTCGATTGCGTCTTGCCGGGCTTGTTCTGCTTCATCTTCGGTATAAAGCTCGACTCGGGGTGCATTGTCAAGTAGATCACTCGGCTTGACTGCTTCCGCTCTGTAAACCAGAAAGAATGGAGTTCTTCCAGTCGACCGATTCGGGGTAGTCCTCAATCCCCACTGAACCGACGAAAGCTCGTCGACCCAAGCACCTGCTGCATGCCTGAGATCACGCATCAGCCAAGGCTTTAGTCCTTTGAGGATCAGACCATTTGCCCTTTCTGCTTGTCCATTCGACTGGGGGTGGGCGACCGATGCGTAGTCGACTTGTGTGCCTTGAGAGGCGCAAAAAGCTCTGAACTTGTCTGAATCAAAGTTTGACCCATTGTCGGTGATGATGCTATGCGGGACTCCATATCTGAATGTTAAACTGATAGCAGTGCAAGCATCAAGATTCTTGATAGGCTTAGCTTCAATCCATTTGGTAAACTTGTCGACTACCACAAGCACATGTGTGAAACCGCTCCTGCCTGTTCTCAATGGGCCAACCATGTCCATTCCCCAAACAGCGAAGGGCCAGACGAGTGGAATGGTCTTCAGGGCTGATGCAGGCTTGTGCGACATGTTGGAGTAGAACTGGCACCCTTCACACTTGTCGACTATCTCTTTTGCCATTTCATTCGCTCTTGGCCAGTAAAATCCCGCTTGGTATTCTTTAGCCACAATGGTCCGAGAGGACGCATGATAACCACAGGTCCCCGAGTGGATATCATCAAGGATTATCTGACCTTCTTCTGGTGTTATACACTTCTGACCGACTCCAGTCGCGCTTTCTCTATACAACTGTCCCTTTATGACTGTAAAGGCCTTGGATCAATGAACGATCTGTCGAGCCTCTTCTTCGTCCTCCAGGAGTTCCTTTCTCAGGATATACGCGATGTACGGTATCGTCCAGTCAGGGGTGATTGCCAAAACTTCCATGATTAGGTCGACCACTGCCGGAATTTCAACTTCAGTCGGATCTGTGGCACTCTTTGGCTGTGGGGCTTCATCTATAAAAGGATCTTCTTGGACTGATGGCGAGTGGATGTGTTCCAAAAACACATTGCTGGGGATGGCTATCTTTGCCAAATCATCAGCCGCTTGATTTTTCAGTCGGGGGATGTGATGAAGCTCTAACCCCTCGAATTTCTTCTCTAACTTTCTCACTGCATTGCAATAACCAGTCATAGCTGGACTTCTGACGTCCCATTCTTTCATCACCTGATTAACCACCAAATCTGAGTCGCCATAGACCATGAGGCTACGGACGCCGAGTGAAATGGCCATGCGCAACCCATACAAAAGTGCTTCATATTCTTCTTCGTTATTGGAGGAATCAAAGTGAATCTGGAGAACATATCTAAGCTTATTTCCTCGGGGGGAAACCAATAATACCCCAGCACCGGAACCATTTCGCATCTTAGATCCATCGAAGACCATGGTCTAGTGCTCCGAGTGAACTTGAGTCGGAAGTGGTTGTTCGATCCACTCGGCGACGAAATCTGCAATTGCTTGGGACTTTATAGCTTTCTTTGCCTCAAACTTGATATCTAGGGGAAGAAGTTCAATCGCCCATTTGGCCACTCGACCAGTTGCATATCTATTGTGCAAAATCTCTGATAGTGGAGCGTCGCTGATGACTGTAATGGAATGATCAGAGAAGTAATGTGCAACCTTCTTCGTGGTCATATAAATCCCATATACAAGCTTCTGGTAATGAGGATATCTTTGCTTTGAAGGAGTCAAAACTTCAGAAACATAATATACTGGGCGCTGAACTTTGAAGGCCTTTCCTTCTTCTTCCCGCTCGACCGTAAGTACTCTACTGACAACTTGTCCTGTGGCTGCGATGTAAATCAGCAAAGGCTCCTTGCTGATTGGGGCAGCAAGCACCGGCTGGGTGGAGAGCAGAGCTTTGAGCTCTGTAAACGCTGCATCAGCTTCTGGAGTCCACTCGAACTTGTCGGACTTCTTCATCAGTCGGTAAAGAGGCAATGCCTTTTCACCGAGGCGAGAGATGAATCGACTTAAAGTGGCCAATTTTTTCATCCGGAGTATAGTACCAATTTTTTCAGGATTGGCGTCGATTCCCCGTTCAGAAACGAGAAAACCGAGTAACTTCCCACCTGGAACTCCGAACATGCACTTTGACGGATTGAGCTTGATATCATACCTCCTGACGTTGGCAAAGGTTTCAGCAAGGTCAGTCAGCAGGTCGGAACCCTTCCGTGACTTGACCACAATATCATCCATGTATGCCTCCACATTCCGACTGATTTGAGTGAGCAAACACTTCTGAATCATCCTCATGAATGTGGCTCCGGCATTCTTGAGGCCGAACGGCATGGTGACATAAAAGAAGCACCCGAATGGAGTGATGAAAGCTGTTTTGATCTCGTCGGGCCCGTACAGACGGATCTGATGGTACCCGGAATAGGCGTCTAGGAAAGACAAACGCTCACATCCCGCAGTCGAGTCGACTATCTGGTCGATGCGGGGGAGAGGAAAATGATCTTTCAGGCAGGCCCGATTGATATGCTTGAAATCAATGCACATGCGAAGTGACTTGTCCTTCTTGGGGACCATGACAACATTGGTGAGCCACTCGGAGTGGTAAATTTCTCGGATGAACTCTGCTGCTAAGAGCCGAGCCACCTCCTCGCCAATGGCCTTCCTCTTCTGGACGGCAGACCGTCGAAGATGTTCTTTCACAGGTTTAAATTTTGGGTCGACTCGTAGACGGTGCTCAGCTAGCCCCCTGGGAACTCCAGGCATGTCAGCAGGCTTCCATGCGAAGATGTCCCAGTTCTCACGGAGGAACTGGATGAGCGCTTCTTCCTATTTGGAGTCGACCATCGTTGAGATGTGAGTCGGAGCAGCGTTTGGATCGGTCGGGTGAATGCGAACTGCCTTCGTTTCACCGGACGACTGAAAAGCTGATTCTGAAGCAGGCTTCTTAGCTCGTAGCAACTCACTCGGATCTGCAGTCTTCTGATACTCTTGCAGCTCGACCACCGCCATCTGAGCGTCAGCAATCTTTGAGCCTTTCTGAAAACACTCTTCTGCTTTCTTCCGATTGCCTGTAACAGTGATCACACCTTTGGGACCAGGCATCTTGAATTTGAGATACACATAACATGGTCGAGCCATGAAGCGTGCATAAGCTGGCCTGCCCAAAATAGTGTGATAAGCACTTTGGAAATCCACAACTTCGAATGTCAACTTTTCCTTGCGGTAATTCTTGGAATCACCGAAAACCACATCAAGAGCAATTTGGCCGAGTGACTCGGCTTTCTTCCCAGGAATGACTCCATGGAAACTCATGTTACTGGTGCTGAGCCTGGACATCGGATGCCCATCCCTTTCAATGTTTCTGCATACAGTATGTTCAAACCGTTGCCTCCATCCATCAGGACTTTGGTCAGTCGAGTGCCTTCGACAACTGGGTCGACCACCAGAGCTTGCCTCCTAGGGGTGGCAATGTGCGTAGGGTGATCAGACTGGTCGAATGTGATGGCAGTCCGGGACCACTTCAGATAATTGGGTGTTGCCGGAGCAACCATATTTACCTCACGGTTAATAACCTTCAGTCGACTTTTGCTCTCAACATCAGCAAAAATCATCAGGGTGGAATTGACCTGGGGGTACCCATCGTCACTATCTTCCTTGTCCTCAACTTTGTCCGACTCCTTTTCCTTATCTTTGGACTGCTTTCCCTGAAACTGCTGGATCAGAAGCCGACACTATCGAGTGGTATGCTTTGGGTAAATGAGTTTACCCTCTTCATCTTTCTTGGTGTGGATGTGACACGGTAGATCCAAAACATCATTTCCATCTTGGTCTTTAACTTTCTTGGGGTTCCAAGGTCCTTTGGGTTTTCCCTTAAATTTTACCTGGGTTACGGCCAGGGCCTCCCCACGAGCGGCTGGCTCGGCTTTCCGCTTCTGTTTTTGACTGGAATTTCCTCCGGTTTCCTGGGCGACTGCTTTATGCTTGCCACTCCGGAGTCGATCCTCATCTTCACCATTAGCGTATTTGGTGGCAATCTCCATCATCCGATTCAGAGACATCTCTCCGGTTCGACCGAACTTCAGATTCAATTCTCTGTACTTAACGCCTTCTTTAAAGGCACAAACTGCTTGATGATCTGGTACATTTTCAACTGTGTGATGCAATGTGATCCACCTCTGGATGTAATCCCTCAGAGTTTCATTCGGTTTCTGCACACAAGACCGCAATTTTGTAAGGCCTGCAGGTCGCTTGCATGTTCCTTCAAATGTGGTGACAAACACTCAGGAGAGATCCTCCCAAGTGTAAATGCTGCTGGATGCTAACTGATTCAGCCACGCTCTGGCCGAGCCTTCTAACATGAGAGGCAGGTGCTTCATGGCTACCTCATTGTTCCCACCGCCAATCTGGACAGCCACTCGGTAATCTTCGAGCCAAGTATCGGGCTTGGACTCACCGGTGAACTTACTAACTCCGGTCGCCAACCTGAAGTTGGGAGGAATTACAACGGCTCTAATGGCTCGACTGAAACACTCCGGCCCTGAAACATGTACTCTGCTACTGGTAGGCGCATCTCTGTCGTGGCCTTCTCGGTGAGCTCTATTCCTGTCGACCAAACCTTCAACGAGAATGGATCTCGCATCAAAGCCTGGTTCCCTGGGGTCGACTGGAATTCTCCGCCCAACGCTATGAGGGCGTCTGTCCACCTGCTGTCAAGGCACATATGATCCACTCCTCGGGGGAGGGGTTGGCACTCGATGTCGATCATTACGATCGAATCGGTGATCATACTGCTCATTCCTTCTGTACTGATCACGCTGGTCTCCACGTCCCTCATGCCTCGGAGGCGATCTTGGGCTGTGAGCCGACTGGACTGTATCTGCTGCAACGGATCGACTATGGATCCTGTTCCGCGACTGAGAAGCAGTGGAATTCTGGTCTCCCGCTACCCGGAGCAACACTCTGATTTGCAACAAGCCTCTGCCAACCTCTGACTGGGAGGGCTGAATTTACTCTGCTATACGGGCCGCAGCCGCCAAATTCTGAACCGGAGTACGATATACCTGCGGGGGCGGAAAGATTTGACGTCGACTGGATTCTGGAGCCCGTTGACGCGCTCGCTCGTCGAGTATTCGCTGGATATTCTCTAGTCGAGTGCTCTCAGCCAAGTTAGCCAAGCGCGCGTCCTCCAAGGCTCGGGCCTCGGGGGTTTGTCCAATGATAGGAGTGTGGAGTGCATCCATGTTCCGGCGGCGAAGTTCCTCCCGCTGCAACGACGTGAGAGACTCGGGGAGATACTCCTCGTGAGGACGCGACGGGTCGCCCCCATCCGCGCCTCTGTCAGCACGGGGGAAACCGGGAGGACTGTGTGGCCCATCGATCACCAGAACCTCTGCAGCTGGGTCACTGCTGTCGCATTCGGATGCGGTCTCTGCTGAGCCAGTCGACAGGTCGAACAGGCCGTATAGGGATTCGTCGGGCTTGATTGCCGCGACTTGTGGGGTGGCCGACTGGCGGGCCACCGCATGCCTCACCCACCTCTGAAGCCTCGACCGACCGGAGCGCTTGCGCCAGCGAGAAACAGGGCAGGGAGATGCCACGGGAGCCGACCGATACTGGGTCGACGGCTGCCGCAAGAGGACACCACGGACACATGCGCGAAAGTGCATCGCCCCGTGGACGGGGAGCGCGTCAACGTCGAGTGGAGCCTCCTGAAGCCAAGCGGAGCCGTCGGTGAGGAACGTGAGCGCACCGAGACAGATCTCGCGGCCCTCCACCAAAGCTCCGCCCGAAACCATGATCAAGGAGATCGGAAAAAATCGCAACTTCTCCAACTAGGCGCTAAGACACCTAGCCGCACGGTGGGCGCCAACTGTCGTGGTTCTAACTTTGACAGTGATGTCGGGGGGTAAGTATGGAGAGGCGAGGTCTTAGCTATGGAGAGGTTGTAAGGACACAAGGTTTACGAGTTTAGGCCCTTCTTGGAAGAAGTAAAAGCCCTACGTCTCGGAGCCCGGAGGCGGTCGACTGGATTATGTGTGTATGAGTTACAGAGGTGCGAACCCTTGTCTCGGAGGAGGGGGGTGGCTTATATAGAGTGTGCCAGGACCCCGGCCAGCCCACGTTACGAAGGGTTCAATGTACATTAAGGTAGGGCGTTACTGATAACGCTAGTAATAAATTGGTATGATGACCATAAAAGCTACTTAATGACCAACCGTTAGCGTGCGGAGTGACTTTAGGCCTCCTGGCCGTCGAGTGGTTGGATCTTGGTCGAGTAATTGCTTCTTGGTCGAATGTCTTCGAGTCTGTCGAGTGGAACACCTCCAAGTTGATTGAAAGGTGATTTATTCTAGAGGTGTCTTTGGGTAGGGCAGTTAGGACAGGTCCGTGACCCTACCCTAGGTACATAGCTTCATCAGGCCGTAAATGGGCTATATACGAACATGCCATTAACAGGCTTTCCGTGGGCCGGCCCGTTACCTTTTGACCAAGTCAAATAGGCTGGCCTTTTCACCGGAATGGGCCTCTGTTGGGCCGTGCCATGTGTCGACATATCATAGGCCCCTCCCGTCCAATGAATGGATGACATCTATCCCAACGGTGAGCCAACACGTGTTTCCTCTGGCCAATGAGAATTTTACACGTGGAAGATACTCATTGGTCCGGGCTGTTAGCGGGTTATTGGATCCAAAACTGGAGCCAATAGCTTAACGACGTTCCGTTATGGTGGATGCCACGTGTCGGTCACCCTTGATGAAAGCACTTCCATGACGCGGGATTTATCGTCATGGAAGTGGACACTTCCGTGATGATAATTTTGGTAATGTCATGGAACACTTCTACGACAGCACAAGTATGACTATCTTGATTCTGTCATAAATTTGCCATGGATGTACATGATGGGGAACGTAGCAGAAAACAAAATTTTTCCTACGGTTTCACCAAGATCCATCTAGGAGTTCATCTAGCAACGAGTGATCGGATTGCATCTACATACCTTTGTAGATCACGCGCGGAAGCGTTCAAAGAACAGGGATGAGGAAGGCGTACTCGACGTGATCCAAATCACCGGAGATCCTAGCGCCGAATGGACGGCACCTCCATGTTCAACACACGTACGGTCAGCGTAACGTCTCCTCCTTCTTGATCCAGCAAGGGGAAGGAGAGGTTGAGGAAGATGGCTCCAGCAGCAGCACGACGGCGTGGTGGTGGTGGAGCTGCAGTACTCTGTCAGGGCTTCGCCAAGCTCTACGGATGAGGAGGAGGTGTTGGAGAGGGAGAGGGAGGCGCCAGGGCTTAGGTGTGGCTGCCCTCCCTTCCCCCCACTATATATAGGGCCAAGGGAGAGGGGGGGGGGGCGCAGCCTTGGCCCTTCCTCCAAGGAAGGGTGCGGCCAGGGAGGAGTCCATCCTCCCCAAGGCACCTAGGAGGTGCCTTCCCGCTTTAGGACTCTTCCTTTCCCTTATCTCTTGGCGCATGGGCCTCTTGGGGCTGGTGCCCTTGGCCCATATAGGCCAAGGCGCACACCCCTACAGCCCATGTGGCCCCCCTGGGCAGGTGGACCCCTTTGGTGGACCCCCGGACCCCTTTCGGCACTCCCGGTACAATACCGATAATGCGCGAAACCTTTCCGGCGACCAAAACAAGACTTCCCATATATAATTATTTACCTTCGGACCATTCCGGAACTTCTCGTGACGTCCGGGATCTCATCCGAGACTCCAAACAACATTCGGGTTACTGCATATACATATCCCTACAACCCTAGCGTCACCGAACCTTAAGTGTGTAGACCCTACGGGTTCGGGAGACATGTAGACATGACCGAGATTGCTCTCCGGTCAATAACCAACAGCAGGATCTGGATACCCATGTTGGCTCCCACATGCTCCTCAATGATCTCATCGGATGAACCACGATGTCGAGGATTCAAGCAACCCCGTATACAATTCCCTTCGTCAATCGGTATGTTACGTGCCCGAGATTCGATCGTCGGTATCCCAATACCTCGTTCAATCTCGTTACCGGCAAGTCACTTTACTCATACCCTAATGCATGATCCCGTGACCAGACACTTGGTCACTTTGAGCTCATTATGATGATGCATTACCGAGTGGGCCCAGTGATACCTCTCCGTCATACGAAGTGACAAATCCCAGTCTTGATCCGTGTCAACCCAACAGACACTTTCGGAGATACCCGTAGTATACCTTTATAGTCACCCAGTTACGTTTTGACGTTTGGTACACCCAAAGCACTCCTACGGTATCCGGGAGTTACACGATCTCATGGTCTAAGGAAAAGATACTTGACATGGGAAAACTCTAGCAAACGAACTATACGATCTTGTGCTATGTTTAGGATTGGGTCTTGTCCATCACATCATTCTCCTAATGATGTGATCTCGTTATCAATGACATCCAATGTCCATAGTCAGGAAACCATGACTATCTGTTGATCAACGAGCTAGTCAACTAGAGGCTTACTAGGGACATGTTGGTGTCTGTGTATTCACACATGTATTACGATTTCCGGATAACACAATTATAGCATGAATAAAAGACAATTATCGTGAACAAGGAAATATAATAATAATCCTTTTATTATTGCCTCTAGGGCATATTTCCAACAGTCTCCCACTTGCACTAGAGTCAATAATCTAGTTACATTGTGATGAATCGAACACCCATGGAATTCTGGTGTTGATCATGTTTTGCTCTAGGGAGAGGTTTAGTCAACGGATCAACTACATTCAGGTCCGTCTGTACTTTACAAATATCTATGTCTCCATCTTGAACATTTTCACGAATGGAGTTGAAGCGACGCTTGATGTGCCTGGTCTTCTTGTGAAACCTGGGCTCCTTGGCAAGTGCAATAGCTCCAGTGTTGTCACAGAAGAGTTTGATTGGCCCCGGCGCATTGGGTATGACTCCTAGGTCGGTGATGAACTCCTTCACCCAAATTGCGTCATGCGCTGCCTCCGAGGCTGCCATGTACTCCGCTTCACATGTAGATCCCGCCACGACGCTCTGCTTGCAACTGCACCAGCTTACTGCCCCACCATTCAAAATATACACGTATCCGGTTTGTGACTTGGAGTCATCCAGATCTGTGTCAAAGCTAGCGTCGACGTAACCTTTTACGACGAGCTCTTCGTCACCTCCATAAACGGGAAACATTTCCTTAGTCCTTTTCAGGTACTTCAGGATATTCTTGACCGCTATCCAGTGTTCCTTGCCGGGATTACTTTGGTACCTTCCTACCAAACTTACGGCAAGGTTTACATCAGGTCTGGTACACAGCATGGCATACATAATAGAACCTATGGCTAAGGCATAGGGGATGACACTCATCTCTTCTATATCTTCTGCCGTGGTCGGACATTGAGCTGAGCTCAATTTCACACCTTGTAACACAGGCAAGAACCCGTTCTTAGACTGATCCATATTGAATTTCTTCAATATCTTATCAAGGTATGTGCTTTGTGAAAGACCTATGAGGCGTCTTGATTTATCTCTATAGATCTTGATGCCTAATATATATGTAGCTTCTCCAAGGTCCTTCATTGAAAAACTCTTATTCAAGTAGGCCTTAATGCTGTCCAAGAGTTCTATATCATTTCCCATCAAAAGTATGTCATCTACATATAATATGAGAAATGCTACAGAGCTCCCACTCACTTTCTTGTAAACACAGGCTTCTCCATAAGTCTGCGTAAACCCAAACGCTTTGATCATCTCATCAAAGCGAATGTTCCAACTCCGAGATTCTTGCACCAGCCCATAAATCAAGCGTTGGAGCTTGCACACCTTGTCAGCATTCTTAGGATCGACAAAACCTTCCGGCAGCATCATATACAATTCTTCCTTAAGGAAACCATTAAGGAATGCCGTTTTGACGTCCATTTGCCATATCTCATAATCATAGAATGCAGCAATTGCTAACAAGATTCGGACGGACTTTAGCTTCGCTACCGGTGAGAAAATCTCATCGTAGTCAATCCCTTGAACTTGTCGATAACCCTTAGCGACAAGCCGAGCTTTATAGATGGTCACATTACCATCCGCGTCTGTCTTCTTCTTAAAGATCCATTTATTTTCTATGGATCGCCGCTCTACGGGAAAGTCAGTCAAAGTCCATACTTCGTTTTCATACATGGATCCTATCTCGGATTTCATGGCTTCCAGCCATTTGTCGGAATCCGGGCCCGCCATCGCTTCTTCATAGTTTGAAGGTTCACCGTTGTCTAACAACATGATTTCCAAGACAAGGTTGCCGTACCAATCTGGTGCGGAACGTGTCCTTGTGGACCTTCGAATTTCAGTAGGAGCTTGATCAGAAGTATCCTGATCATCATCATTAACTTCCTCTCTAGTCGGTGCAGGCACCTCAAGAACATTTTCTTGAGTTGCGCCATTTTCCGGTTCAAGGGGTAATACTTCATCAAGTTCTACTTTCCTCCCACTTACTTCTTTCGAGAGAAACTCCTTCTCTAGAAATGATCCATTCTTGGCAACAAAGATCTTGCCTTCGGATCTGAGGTAGAAGGTATACCCAATAGTTTCTTTAGGGTATCCTATGAAGACGCATTTTTCCGACTTGGGTTCGAGCTTTTCAGGTTGAAGTTTCTTGACATAAGCATCGCATCCCCAAACTTTTAGAAACGATAGCTTAGGTTTCTTCCCAAACCATAATTCGAACGGTGTCGTCTCAACGGATTTCGACGGAGCCCTATTTAAAGTGAATGCGGCAGTCTCTAAAGCATAGCCCCAAAAAGATAGCGGTAAATCGGTAAGAGACATCATAGATCGCACCATATCTAATAGAGTGCGATTACGACGTTCGGACACACCATTACGCTGAGGTGTTCCAGGCGGCGTGAGTTGTGAAACTATTCCACATTTTCTTAAGTGTGTGCCAAACTCGTGACTCAAGTATTCTCCTCCACGATCTGATCGCAGGAACTTGATTTTCCTGTCACGTTGATTCTCAACCTCACTCTGAAATTCCTTGAACTTTTCAAAGGTCTCAGACTTGTGTTTCATTAAGTAGACATACCCATATCTACTCAAGTCATCAGTGAGGGTGAGAACATAACGATAGCCACCGCGAGCCTCAACACTCATTGGACCGCACACATCAGTATGTATGATTTCCAATAAGTTGGTTGCTCGCTCCATTGTTCCTGAGAACAGAGTCTTGGTCATTTTACCCATGAGGCATGGTTCGTACGTGTCAAATGATTCGTAATCAAGAGACTCTAAAAGTCCATCAGCATGGAGCTTCTTCATGCGTTTGACACCTATGTGACCAAGGCGGCAGTGCCACAAGTATGTGGGACTATCATTATCAATCTTACATCTTTTGGTACTCACACTATGAACATGTGTAGCATTACGCTCGAGATTCATTAAGAATAAACCATTCACCATCGGAGCATGACCATAAAACATATCTCTCATATAAATAGAACAACCATTATTCTCGGATTTAAGTGAGTAGCCATCTCGAATTAAACGAGATCCTGATACAATGTTCACGCTCAAAGCTGGCACTAAATAACAATTATTAAGGTTTAAAACTAATCCCGAAGGTAAATGTAGAGGTAGCGTGCCGACGGCGATCACATTGACCTTGGAACCATTCCCAACACGCATCGTCACCTTGTCCTTCGCCAGTCTCCGCTTATTCGCAGCTCCTATTTTGAGTTACAAATGTGAGCAACTGCACCGGTATCAAATACCCAGGAGCTACTACGAGTACTGGTAAGGTACACATCAATTACATGTATATCACATATACCTTTCGTTTTGCCGGCCTTCTTGTCCGCTAAGTATTTGGGGCAGTTCCGCTTCCAGTGACCACTTTCCTTGCAATAAAAGCATTCAGTCTCGGGCTTGGGTCCATTCTTTGGTTTCTTCCCGGTAGCTTGCTTGCCAGGCGCGGCAACTCCCTTGCCGTCCTTCTTGAAGGCTTTCTTTCCCTTGCCCTTCTTGAACTTAGTGGTTTTATTCACCATCAACACTTGATGTTCCTTTTTGACTTCTACCTCTGCTGATTTCAGCATTGCAAATACTTCAGGAATGGTCTTTTCCATCCCCTGCATATTGAAGGTCATCACAAAGCTCTTGTAGCTCGGTGGAAGAGACTGAAGGATTCTGTCAATGACCGCGTCATCCGGGAGATTAACTCCCAGCTGAGTCAAGCGGTTATGCAACCCAGACATAGTGAGTATGTGCTCACTGACAGAACTATTTTCCTCCATCTTACAGCTGAAGAACTTGTCGGAGACTTGATATCTGTCGACCCGGGCATGAGCTTGGAAAACCATTTTCAGCTCTTCGAACATCTCATATGCTCTGTGTCTCTCAAAACGCTTTTGGAGCCCCGGCTCTAAGCTGTAAAGCATGCCGCACTGAACGAGGGAGTAGTCATCGGTACGTGCCTGCCAAGCGTTCATAACATCTTGTTCTGCAGGGAGAACAGGTGTGTCACCTAGCGGTGCTTGTAGGACATAATCTTTCTTGGCAGCTATGAGGATGATCCTCAGGTTCCGGACCCAGTCCATGTAGTTGCTGCCATCGCCTTTCAGCTTGGTTTTCTCTAGGAACGCGTTGAAGTTGAGGACAACGTTGGCCATTTGATCTACAAGACATATTGTAAAAAATTTAGACTAAGTTCATGATAATTAAGTTCATCTAATCAAATTATTCAATGAACTCCCACTTAGATAGACATCCCTCCAGTAATCTAAGTATAACATGATCCGAGTTAACTAGGCCATGTCCGATCATCACGTGAGACGGACTAGTCAACATCGGTGAACATCTTCATGTTGATCGTATCTTCTATACGACTCATGCTCGACCTTTTGGTCTTCTATGTTCCGAGGCCATGTCTGTACATGCTAGGCTCGTCAAGTCAACCTAAGTGTTTGCATGTGTAAATCTGTCTTACACCCATTGTATGTGAACGTTAGAATCTAACACCCGATCATCACGTGGTGCTTTGAAACAACGAACTGTCGCAACGGTGCACAGTTAGGGGGAACACTTTCTTGAAATTATTATGAGGGATCATCTTATTTACTACCGCCGTTCTAAGTAAACAAGATGCAGAAACATGATAAACATCACATGCAATCAAACAATAATAGTGACATGATATGGCACATATCACATAGCTCCTTTGATCTCCATCTTGGGGCTCCATGATCATCTTGTCACCGGCATGACACCATGATCTCCATCATCATGATCTCCATCATCGTGTCTCCATGAAGTTGCTCGCCAACTATTACTTCTACTACTACGGCTAACGCGTTTAGCAATAAAGTAAAGTAATTTACATGGCATTTCTCAATGACACGCAGGTCATACAAAAAATAAAGACAACTCCTATGGCTCCTGCCGGTTGTCATACTCATCGACATGCAAGTCGTGATTCCTATTACAATAGCATGAACATCTCATACATCACATATATATCATTCATCATTCATCACAACTTTGGCCATATCACATCACAGAACACTTGCTGCAAAAACAAGTTAGACGTCCTCTAATTGTTGTTGCATGTTTTACGTGGCTGCAATAGGGTTCTAGCAAGAATGTTTTCTTACCTACATGAAAGCCACAATGTGTTTTGTCAACTTCTATTTACCCTTCATAAGGACCCTTTCATCGAATCCGCTCCAACTAAAGTGGGAGAGACAGACACCCGCCAGCCACCTTATGCAACTTGTGCATGTTAGTCGGTGGAACCGGTCTCACGTAAGCGTACGTGTAAGGTTGGTCTGGGCCGCTTCATCCCACAATACCGTTGAAGCAAGATAAGACTAGTAGCGGCAAGAAAGTTGACAACATCAACGCCCACAACAAATTGTGTTCTACTCGTGCAAGAGAACTACGCATAGACCTAGCTCATGATGCCACTGATGGGGAACGTAGCAGAAAACAAAAATTTTCCTACGGTTTCACCAAGATCCATCTAGGAGTTCATATAGCAACGAGTGATCGGATTGCATCTACATACCTTTGTAGATCACGCGCGGTAGCGTTCAAAGAACGGGGATGAGTAAGGCGTACTCGACGTGATCCAAATCACCGGAGATCCTAGCGCCGAACGGACGGCACCTTCGTGTTCAACACACGTACGGTCAGCGTAACGTCTCCTCCTTCTTGATCCAGCAAGGGGAAGGAGAGGTTGAGGAAGATGGCTCCAGTAGCAGCACGACGGCATGGTGGTGGTGGAGCTGCAGTACTCCGTCAGGGCTTCGCCAAGCTCTACGGAGGAGGAGGAGGTGTTGGAGAGGGAGAGGGAGGCGCCAGGGCTTAGGTGTGGATGCCCTCCCTTCCCCCCACTATATATAGGGCCAAGGGAGAGGGGGGGCGCAGCCTTGGCCCTTCCTCCAAGGAAGGGTGCGGCCAGGGAGGAGTCGATCCTCCCCAAGGTACCTAGGAGGTGCCTTCCCGCTTTAGGACTCTTCCTTTCCCTTATCTCTTGGCGCATGGGCCTCTTGGGGCTGGTGCCCTTGGCCCATATAGGCCAAGGCGCACACCCCTACAGCCCATGTGGCCCCCCGGGGCAGGTGGACCCCCTTGGTGGACCCCCGGACCCCTTTCGGCACTCCCGGTACAATACCGATAATGCGTGAAACCTTTCCGGCGACCAAAACAAGACTTCCCATATATAATTCTTTACCTCCGGACCATTCTGGAACTCCTCGTGACGTCCGGGATCTCATCCGGGACTCCGAACAACATTCGGGTTACTGCATATACATATCCCTACAACCCTAGCGTCACCGAACCTTAAGTGTGTAGACCCTACGGGTTCGGGAGACATGTAGACATGACCGAGATCGCTCTCTGGTCAATAACCAACAGCGGGATCTGGATACCCATGTTGGCTCCCACATGCTCCTCGATGATCTCATCGGATGAACCACGATGTCGAGGATTCAAGCAACCCCGTATACAATTCCCTTCGTCAATCGGTATGTTACTTGCCCGAGATTCGATCGTCGGTATCCCAATACCTCGTTCAATCTCGTTACCGGCAAATCACTTTACTCGTACCGTAATGCATGATCCCATGACCAGACACTTGGTCACTTTGAGCTCATTATGATGATGCATTACCGAGTGGGCCCAGTGATACCTCTCCGTCATACGGAGTGACAAATCCCAGTCTTGATCCGTGTCAACCCAACAGACACTTTCGGAGATACCCGTAGTGTACCTTTATAGTCACCCAGTTACGTTGTGATGTTTGGTACACCCAAAGCACTCCTACGGTATCCGGGAGTTACACGATCTCATGGTCTAAGGAAAAGATACTTGACATTGGAAAACTCTAGCAAACGAACTATACGATCTTGTGCTATGTTTAGGATTGGGTCTTGTCCATCACATCATTCTCCTAATGATGTGATCTCGTTATCAATCACATCCAATGTCCATAGTCAGGAAACCATGACTATCTGTTGATCAACGAGCTAGTCAACTAGAGGCTTACTAGGGACATGTTGGTGTCTGTGTATTCACACATGTATTACGATTTCCGGATAACACAATTATAGCATGAATAAAAGACAATTATCGTGAACAAGGAAATATAATAATAATCCTTTTATTATTGCCTCTAGGCCATATTTCCAACAGTACATGCATGATAGAAAACGTGACCTACTTTGACAAACACGTATCATCACAGAAGTGTCTTGTTTTGTAGTGATCAAGGAAATCAGTTGGGTATTTTATTTTCCCACACAAGACTTTAACATCTCTAACAATCCCAATTGGTGATATGGTGTCTCTATTAGCAAGTTTAATAGTAACATCTATTTCTTCTATCGCAGCAGGTGCTATGTCCTTCCTAATTTCTTGATATAAAGTGTAAGGAATAGCACTCACACTAGCACCCATGTCACATAAACCATGATAACAGTGATTGATACGCCTCCAACATAACTACTTTTCCAAACACATTTGCCCTTGTTTTGGACTCTAACTTGCATGATTTGAACGGAACTAACCCGGACTAACGTTGTTTTCAGCAGAATTGCCATGGTGTTATTTTTGTGCAGAAATAAAAGTTCTCGGAATGACCTGAAACTTCATGAAGAATATTTGTGGAATATATAAAAAATACTGGCGAAAGAATCAACACCAGGGGGACCCACACCCTGTCCATGAGGGTGGGGGGCACGCCCCCTGCCTCGTGGCCCCCCTGAGGCCCCACCGACCTCAACTCCAACTCTATATATTCACATTTGGGGAAAAAATCAGGGATAAGGATTCATCACGTTTTACGATACGGAGATGTTGCCAAGCCCTAATCTCTCTCGGGAGGGCTGATCTAGAGTCCGTCCGGGGCTCCGGAGAGGGGAATCCGTCGCCATCGTCATCATCAACCTTCCTCCATCACCAATTTCATGATGCTCACCGCCGTGCGTGAGTAATTCCATCGTAGGCTTGCTGGACGGTGATGGGTTGGATGAGATTTATCATGTAACCGAGTTAGTTTTGGTAGGGTTTGATCCCTAGTATCCATTATGTTCTGAGATTGATGTTGCTATGACTTTTCTATGCTAAATGCTTGTCACTAGGGCCCGAGTGCCATGATTTCAGAGTCCGAACCTATTATGTTTTCATGAATATACGTGAGTTCTTGATCCTATCTTGCAAGTCAATAGTCACCTATTATGTGTTATGATCCGTTAACCCCGAAGTGACAATAATCGGGACAATTACCGGTGATGACCGTAGTTTGAGGAGTTCATGTATTCACTAAGTGTTAATGCTTTGGTCCGGTACTCTATTAAAAGGATGCCTTAATATCCCTTAGTTTCCAATAGGACCCTGCTGCCATGGGAGGGTAGGACCAAAGATGTCATGCAAGTTCTTTTCCATAAGCACGTATCACTATATTCGGAATACATGCCTACATTACATTGATGAACTGGAGCTAGTTCTGTGTCACCCTATGTTGTAACTGTTGCATGAGGAATCGCATCCGACATAATTATCCATCACTGATCCAATGCCTACAAGCTTTTCACATATTCATCTTTGCTTAGTTACTTTTCCGTTGCCACTGTTACATTACTACAAACACTACTATTGTTACTTTTTCCACTGTTACTACTACTATCATATTACTTTGCTACTAAATACTTTGCTGTGGATATTAAGTCTTTCAGGTGCGGTTGAATTGACAACTCAACTGTTAATACTTGAGAATATTCTTTGGCTCCCCTTGTGTCGAATCAATAAATTTGGGTTGAATACTCTACCCTCGAAAACCGTTGCGATCCCCTATACTTGTGGGTTATCAAGACTATTTTCTGGCGTTGTTGCCGGGAGCATAGATCTATTCTTTGAGTCACTTGGGATTTATATCCGTTGATCACTATGAGGAACTTGAAAGATGAAAGAACCAAGATTTTTCCCTCAACTACGAGGGGAGGTAAGGAACTGCCATCTAGCTCTGCACTTGATTCTCCTTCTGTTATGAGTAAACTTGTGACACCTACTCCTGTTATTGATTCTGATAGGTCGCATGTTATTGATGATGCCACTTCTGCTATGCATGATATTTATGATGAAACTACTTCTATGCTTGATACTACTGTGCCATTAGGTGAATTTCTTGATGAACTTGCTAGGGCTAGAGAGAATGAAATTATTAAAACTGATAATATTGATGAAAGTGATGATGAAGATTCTCCCCCTAGATACGAATTGCCTGATGTTCCTAAGAGTTATGTTATGGATGAAGAAATTGCTAGAGATATTTTTGCTTGCAAAGATAGATATGATCTTAAGAAATTGTTAGCTAAACTGAAAGAAAAATCTTTGAATGCTAGAATGAAGTATGACCCTACTTTCGCTACTTCACCTATCTTTATTACTAATAAGGATTATGATTTCTCTGTTGATCCTGAGATAATTACTTTGGTTGAATTTGATCCCTTTTATGGATATGAATCTGAAACTGTTGTGGCACATCTTACTAAATTGAATGATATAGCCACCCTATTCACTAATGAGGAAAATATTCATTACTGCTATATCCTTAAGTTATTTTCGTTCTCATTAAAGGCTGACGCTAAAACATGGTTAAATTCTCTTGATCCTGGTTGTGTGCGTAGTCCCCAGGATATGATTTATTACTTCTCTACTAAATATTTCCCCACTCATAAGAAACAAGCTGCCTTAAGGGAAATATATAATTTTGTGCAAATTGAAGAAGAGAGTCTCCCACAAGCTTGGGGGAGGCTTCTCCGATTACTTAATTCGTTGCTTGATCATCCTCTTAAGAAAAATGAAATACTTGATATCTTTTATAATGGACTAACCGATGCTTCCAGAGACCACCTGGATAGTTGTGCTGGTTGTGTTTTCAGGGAAAGAACTGGTGAGTGTCGGTTCAATATCCGGCGTATCTCTTAGTAGGGGTCCTAAGCTAGGCATCTTGGAGCGATGGTAACATGGACACGGTATTTTACCTAGGTTCGGGCCCTCTTGATGGAGGTAAAACCCTACGTCCTACTTTTTATTGTATTCATATGGGGTACAGAGTACATGTATCTACCACAAGGTGGTTCTAATGAATATGAGATTGTCTTTTGACTAGCCTGGCCTCGGTTTATATATGCACCGTAGGCCTAGGGTTTTAGGAGAGTCCTTGTCTTGGGCGCCAAGTCTTGTGGAATCTTCCTTGTATGCGGCAGGGGCTGTCCGAACTAGCCCATGAGTATACGGCAATGGGGGTCCTCGACCCAATCCAATTTATCGGGAGATGATGTGGTGAGTACCCCCTAGTCCAGGACACCGTCAGTAGCCCCCTGAACCGGTCTTCAAGTTGGGGGACGCTCCTCGATTCTTCCGAACTGTTCTTCATCTTCAGTCGTCGGTCTTGAAAACTGGTTCAAGAAATCTTCTCATCTTCGATCTTGAGGATCGCCGAAGTGCATCCGAAGAGTTTACACGTTGGGTATCCGAGGAGCCCTTTTAAGTATCCGGCCTTTATCAATGCCTTGTTATTTTTATGCCACACCTCGGGTTTGAAGTTCTTTCCGGGCGGCAGTGTCCTCTTGCGTCCGAGCTCCAACGCCGGACTGCATTTGAGGTATCTTTTGCAGCCGAGCACCAACATCGGCCCGCTTCCGAGTTCCAATGCTAGGATGTATCGGAGCTCCAACGCTGGACTGTATCCGTAGAGTATTGTTAACGCCGAACTGCATCCGAGCTCCAGCGCCAGATTGCATCCGAGCTCCAGCGCCGGACTGTATCCGAGCTCCAACGCCAGACTATGTCCAAGCTCCAATGTCAGATTGTATCCGAGCTGCAACGACGGACTATGTCCAAGATCCAACGTCGGACTATATCCAAGGTGTCATAGATCACCTTGGTTCAAAAAAGTTGAAGGCGTTTAGCCGAGCTTAATGCCGGAAATGCCCTCAATGGAGCCAGCCACTGGCGCCCGAGCTTTATGCCGGACTGCTTCCGAGGTGGTGCACCACCCCGACTGCGGGCCGATTTTTTGTCAATATTTTTGATTGGTGCAATTTATTCTCTGCCGAGATATATAGCCAGTAGCCCTGAAGGTGTGTATCATTCTAAAACCCAAGATGCACCTGAAGGATGACATAAGACCGCTGATCCCAGTAGCCCCTGAGACTCAGGTTGATTCGCAAAATCAGCCTTAGGATCAACTCCTAGCTCGGCAGAATACTTCGGGACACAAAAACCGGTGTGCAAAGTCTTCAAGACTCAGGTTGGGTGCGGCCGACCAACCTGAGGATCGTAATGTCCTCAAAAACTATATTGCACTTAAA
>NC_041390.1:572884858-572918766 GCF_002162155.2 Triticum dicoccoides | reverse complement strand
AGAGTTTCACACCGAACACCTCAACCAAGAGAATGTTCTGTTCCTGAAAGGAAAACATAAAATACGTGAAAAGATGTTATAAGCTCAAAAGCCGAAAACATGCGTAAAAAACTTTATGTCTAGATTGAATCAAGCTGTTTTGGTGCCAATAATAAATTGGTCTTAAAATTGTACTTCCGTCGTGCTTTGACATGACAAATCGGATCTCTAGACTTCAAGTGGGTCAGCCTTCGGCTTCAACCTCCCTATCCCGAAGGCGGAGTGTTTCTCAGGCCAGTTTAGCAAACTAAGCGCGAGCGGCTTTAGAGAGAAACCAGGCTACCCGGCTATTGCTCATACACCTAAGTCGAGAAAGGAGTGGTAGAAAAAGACTGTGCAGCGACTAATAAAAATGGCTCATACTAATTCAAGAGCCCCCAAGCGACTTGGGTAAAAGAATTTTATCTATAATGAGTGTATGTACCGAAGTACTTATATCATATCTGTGTTCACCCAAACTTTAAACGCATCTTAACCGACCATCGGCTTCTCCCTTTTCGGTCAAGGGCCAAAAAGTGTTATGTACTCCACCTGTCGAGAATATCGATGGTATTTTCGATGACCAGGCAATCAGGCCATAAGGCTGTAACAGACAAAGTGCGCCCAGGGAACTTATACTATATTACTGACGAAGTGTAAGAAGCATCTTCAAAGAAAATAGTACCTCCACCGATACCTTTCTTCGGTTGCTCATTGTTACTATGAGACTTGTGCAATAGACTTTTTGTATTCATGAGTTCCGTTGTGTGCCAACCATGGTTGAAAACAATAAGAGCACTAGCTTTCGGCTTCACCCAGTCTGAGGTCCGAGCTCGGATGACCCAATCGTGACAATCGCAGAGGTGCTCCCTTTACTCCCTAGCCGAACAATCGGGAACGTAGGGGTAAACACAGGATTAAGGCAACCCAGCTTGCGGAACACTTAAGTCAACATGGTGCATATTGTGGCATAATACACAAACAAGGAACGAATCCATACAAGTATAATCATGTGCAAGAGGAAATGCTTCATAAAGGAAGCCCCCAAGTAAACAAGGTATTTGAATTTGTGTGTCACAAACAAAGTTATGACAAGGAATTTTTTCACAAACAACCTTTTTCAAAAAAGTATAATGCTTGGTCGAACCGAACAAAATTTAAAACTAAGCGTGGAAGCGACTTAGCTAGTTAATATGCTTGGTGTAGATGACGCAGTCGAGCCTGCGGTCGGACTAGGTCCAAGCCCCCGAGCTGGCCCTAAGGTGGACGGGCGAAGAGCTCGACGCTCCAAAGTAGCAACGCAACATCGTTGATGTGGCGAGGTGGAGCCCCTAGCCCCGTTAACATGACGAAGCAGGTCAACATATCAAGCATCAGCTTAAATGTTGGCACGAGCAGTGCACCGAAGTGACGGAGCAGGACGACAGTATGACGCCGAAGTGACCGCGTGACGCAGTCGAAGTCGATTACCTACACATGTAAAATAGTGCAGTCCAAAAAATAATAATATAAATATAGGAGAAAAACCTCGCATAATTAATTTACGCAAAAATATTTTTTAAAGGGGTGTGGCCTGGCTTCGAAGCCAATGTCGAACCTGGGCGTCGGCATGACAAAGTCTGAATTCACAGGGCGGGTTGAGTCCTCGATGCAGCGTTCGCCGAACTGCAGCCGGGAAACTGGTTTATTTGTTGTAGCAATCCGAAGAGACACATGTGGATGTTCATGGATTTGCTTCTGTTAGGTGGACATAAGCCGAGCTAGCAATAGTAGTAGCACGTGAGAACTGCGCGAGAGAGATAATTAACAAAAAGCATATACTGTCTTAATTAAATAACAAGGAAAAGAGACAGCGATTGGATCTACCCTGTATGATGCCGGCGACCGACGAGATAGCAACTTTTTGGTCCTCCAGCGACGGTGCAAGGTATTGAATTAAGAAAAGGAATGAAACAAATCTTCCTGTGGTGTGCTGCCATCGAGCCGAGCTCTGATTGGTGCACTTTTCCGCACTATCTCTTCGGCCGGATCACCCGTGGGCCAGATAGAGTCCGGATCCGATGTATCACCAAGTAGCAGACGCGAACATAGGCCGTACTGCAAGTTGTATATATAAAGCAGTACGAATCTAACAAAGAATATGATGGCATAAATAATTATATTGTACGTAAGGAAGAATAGCACCTGATGATTTGTGAGGCAATCAGTAGTAATTAGACATCAGGGAGGTAGTAATCTAGTAATCAGTCGTTAGATCCAAATTGAGATGGCGCACAAGGTCTAGCATCTCACGTGGGTGTTAGCAAGTATTGGCGTACTACTCACGCAAGGATAAAATCCATCTGATACTAGAAAATGGGCATGGAAGGCATACGACAAGAGAAAAGAGTAGGCTGCCTCCAGGCTTTGAATAAACAAAAAGGAGAGGAATGATTAAGTCTCCCTGTGAGTTGCCGTATGGCCGAATTCTCATCGGCCCTGGTGTGCTGGTGCGCGCGTGATCTCCTGGGCTGGAACGCCGTCGGTCGGATCGCCACATATTTTTTATTACGCTAATCTGGATTGAGGCCGCAAACTCCAGTCTCTTGTTTGCGCGCTGGCACTTCTCGGATCCGAAGTACTGCCCGGTGGCGGACACGGCTGTCGCTGCTAAAATTTTCTCAATTCCGACCTGCTAGTAAACAAAGTGGCATGGCGTGACAGCAATAATTTTGCAAACAAGATGATTTACATGAAACAACAAATTATATTGATGGCCTTTGAGCAGGCCAACTAGCAAGCAACAGAACTAGTACTTAAAATTGAATCAGTCTCAACTCCCGTACTGGAGAAAGTACTAGTACAAAACCAAGTTGGATGCTTAGCTTCGGGAAGCTTTACATGGTGACGCCCCTTGGAACCTGTGCACACGGGTTCTTACTTTTTGGGATTGCTTAATGTTGTCGTTGTGTAATTGTCCGCGTAAGTGTTCGCTTAGGGCGGCACATTAGCAGTTGCCGCTGGATGTCAAATCAGATCTAGCAACTCGCATCACATTGGTTTTGGTAGTATCCACCGAACTGTCCGCTGACTATGATCTAATCTGCGGACAAAACAAGGATGGTGATAGTGGAAATCCTTTCCAAACAAACCAATCTTTACAAAACCGATCTAATTGAAAAAACATCACCTGATCGTTGATTTTTATTCCCATCAAACTGTGATGATCGACTAGCGAGGCTCTCCATGAAAGCACCAATGTCGGTTCAATATCCGGCGTATCTCGTAGTAGGGATCCTAAGCAAGGCGTCTTGGAGCGATGGTAACTTGGACACGAGATTTTACCCAGGTTCGGGCCCTCTTGATGGAGGTAAAACCCTACGTCCTGCTTTTTATTGTATTCATATGGGGTATAGAGTACATGTATCTACCACGAGGTGGTTCTAATGAATATGAGATCGTCTATTGACTAGCCTGGCCTCGGTTTATATATGCACCATAGGCCTAGGGTTTTAGGAGAGTCCTTGTCTTGGGCGCCAAGTCTTGTGGAGTCTTCCTTGTATGCGGCAGGAGCTGTCCGAACTGGCCCATGAGTATACGACCATGGGGGTCCTCGGCCCAATCCAACTGATCGGGAGATGACGTGGTGAGTACCCCCTAGTCCAGAACACCGTCAGTGAGCAAGCTGAATTGCTATTGAATAATATATTGAGTAGTGATGATGGTTGTCCACTTCCTGAACCAACTCCTAAGCCAACTCCGAAGAAAAGGGGTATTCTATTTCTCAATCCTGAAGATATGCAAGAGGCAAAGAAATCTATGAAAGAAAAGGGTATTAGAGCTAAAGATGTTAAGAATTTACCACCTATTGAATAAATACATTGTCTTGATAACCCGACATAGGTAGTAGAGGTAAATTCTCTCTATAGATTTGATAATGGTGAAATCCCTCCTACTATGTTTGCTAGCCAATGCTTGGATGAGTTTGATAATTTTATTGTTCAACAAGAAAACTTCAATGCTTATGTTCGTAGACAATTGAAACATAATGCTTATATGATTGAACACTTGAGTGATTGTATGTCTAGAGTTAAAGGTGAACTTAAACTTATTAGTAAACATGCTTCTATGGTTACCACTCAAGTAGAACAAGTGCTTAAGGCTCAAAATGATTTGCTCAATGAATTAAATAATAAGAAAAATGATAATGCTATTAAGGTTGTGACTAGAGGAGGTAAAATGACTCAGGGACCTTTGTATACTGAGGGCCATCCTAAGAGAATTGAGCAAGATTCTCAGAGAACTAATGCACATGCACCTAGTCCTTCTAAAAGGAAGAAAAAGAAAAATGATAGGGCTTTGCATGCTTCTAGTGAACCTGTTGTTGACACACCTGAGAATCCCAATGATATTTCTGTTTCTGATGCTGAAACACAATCTGGTAATGAACATGAACCTAGTGATAATGTTAATGATGATGTTCATGATGATGCTCAACCTAGCACTAATAATGATGTTGAGATTGAACCTGCTGTTGATCTTGATAACCCACAATCAAAGAATCAACGTTATGATAAGAAAGACTTCGTTGCTAGGAAGCACGGTAAAGAAAGAGAACCATGGGTTCCGAAACCCATGCCTTTTCCTCCTAAACCATCCAAGAAAAAGGATGATGAGGATTTTGAGCGCTCTGCTGAAATGATAGACCTATCTTCTTGCGTATGCGTTTGACGATATGCTTAAAATGAATCCTTATGCTAAGTATATGAAGGATATTGTTACAAATAAAAGAAAGATTCCGGAAGCTGAAATTTCCACCATGCTTGCTAATTATACTTTTAAAGGTGGAATACCTAAGAAACTAGGAGATCCAGGAGTACCAACTATACCATGCTCCATTAAAAGAAACTATGTTAAACTGCTTTATGTGATCTTAGAGTCGGTGTTAGTGTTATGCCTCTCTCTTTATATCGTAGACTTGATTTGAATAAGTTGACACCTACTGAAATATCTTTGCAAATGGCCGATAAATCAACTGCTATACCTGTCGGTATTTGTGAGGATGTGCCTGTTGTGGTTGCAAACGTTACTCTTTTAATTTTTAACGGACTTTGTTATTCTTGATATTCCCGAAGACGATAGTATGTCTTGAAGGAAATATGCCCTAGGGGCAATAATAAAGTTATTATTTATTTCCTTATATCATGATAAAAGTTTATTATTCATGCTAGAATTGTATTATCCGGAAACATAATACTTGTGTGAATACATAGACAAACTAAACGTCACTAGTGTGCCTCTACTTGACTAGCTCGTTAATCGAACATGGTTATGTTTCATAACCATAGACATGTGTTGTCATTTGATTAACGGGATCACATCATTAGGAGAATGATGTGATTGACATGACCCATTCCATTAGCTTAGCACCCGATCGTTTAGTATGTTGCTATTGCTTTCTTCATGACTTATACATGTTCCTATGACTATGAGATTATGCAACTCCCGTTTGCCGGAGGAACACTTTGTGTGCTACCAAACGTCACAACGTAACCGGGTGATTATAAAGGAGCTCTACAGGTGTCTCCAAAGGTACATCTTGGGTTGGCGTATTTCGAGATTAGGATTTGTCACTCCGATTGTCGAAGATGTATCTCTGGGCCCTCTCGGTAATGCACATCACATAAGCCTTGCAAGCATTGCAACTAATGAGTTAGTTGCGAGATGATGTATTACGAAACGAGTAAAGAGACTTGCCAGTAACGAGATTGAACTAGGTATTGAGATACCGACGATCGAATCTCGGGCAAGTAACATACCGATGACAAAGGAAACAAAGTATGTTGTTATGCGGTCTGACCGATAAAGATCTTCGTAGAATATGTGGGAGCCAATATGAGCATCCAGGTTCCGCTATTGGTTATTGACCGGAGACATGTCTCGGTCATGTCTACATTGTTCTCGAACCTGTAGGGTCCGCATGCTTAACATTATGATGACAGTTTCATTATGAGTTTATATATTTTGATGTACCAAAGTTTGTTCTGAGTCCCGGATGTGATCACGGACATGACGAGGAGTCTCGAAATGGTCGATACATAAAGATTGATATATTGGATGGCTATATTCGGACACCAGAAGTGTTCCGGGTGATTTCGGAGAAAACCGGAGTGCCGGAGGGTTACCGGAACCCCCGGGAGAAGTAATGGGCCTTATGGGCCCTAGTGGAGAGAGAGAGGGGTGGCCAGGGTGGGCCTCGCGCCCCCTCTGCCTCTGGTCCTAATTGGACTAGGAGAGGGGGGGCGGCGCCCCCCTTTCCTTCTTCCTCTCCCCCTTCCTTTCCCCCTCCTAGTAGGAGTAGGAAAGAGGGGAGTCCTACTCCTACTAGGAGGAGGACTCCTCCTCCTTGGCGCGCCCAAGGGCCAGTCGGCCTCCCCCCTTGCTCCTTTATATACGGGGGCAGGAGGGCACCTCTAGACACACAGGTTGATTCTTGTGATCGTTTTCTTAGCCGTGTGCGGTGCCCCCCTCCACCATACTCCTTGATAATATTGTAGCGGTGCTTAGGCAAAGCCCTGCGACGGTAGAACATCAAGATCGTCACCACGCCGTCGTGCTGACGAAACTCTTCCCCGACACTTTGCTGGATCGGAGCCCAGGGATCGTTATCGAGCTGAACGTGTGCTAAAACTCGGAGGTGCCGTAGTTTCGGTGCTTGATCGGTCGCGCTGTGAAGACGTACGACTACATCAACCGCGTTGTCATAACGCTTCCGCTGTCGGTCTACGAGGGTACGTAGACAACACTCTCCCCTCTCGTTGCTATGCATCACCATGATCTTGCGTGTGCGTAGGAATTTTTTTGAAATTACTACGTTCCCCAACAGTGGTATCAGAGCCTAGGTTTTATGCGTTGATGTTGTGCACGAGTAGAACACAAGTGAGTTGTGGGCGATATAAGTCATACTGCTTACCAGCATGTCATACTTTGGTTCGGCGGTATTGTTGGATGAAGCGGCCTGGAGCGACATTACGCGTACGCTTACGCGAGACTGGTTCTACCGACGTTCTTTGCACACAGGTGGCTGGCGGGTGTCAGTTTCTCCAACTTTAGTTGAACCGAGTGTGGCTACGCCCGGTCCTTGCGAAGGTTAAAATAGCACCAACTTGACAAACTATCGTTGTGGTTTTTGATGCGTAGGTAAGATTGGTTCTTGCTTAAGCCCGTAGCAGCCACGTAAAACTTGCAACAACAAAGTAGAGGACGTCTAACTTGTTTTTGCAGGGCATGTTGTGATGTGATATGGTCAAGACATGATGCTAAATTTTATTGTATGAGATGATCATGTTTTGTAACCGAGTTATCGGCAACTGGCAAGAGCCATATGGTTGTCGCTTTATTGTATGCAATGCAATCGCCCTGTAATGCTTTAATTTATCACTAAGCGGTAGCGATAGTCATAGAAGCATAAGATTGGCAAGACGACAACGATGCTACGATGGAGATCAAGGTGTCGGGCCGGTGACAATGGTGATCATGACGGTGCTTCGAAGATGGAGATCGCAAGCACAAGATAATGATGGCCATATCATATCACTTATATTGATTGCATGTGATGTTTATATTTTATGCATCTTATCTTCCTTTGATTGACGGTAGCATTTTAAGATGATCTCTCGCTAATTATCAAGAAGTGTTCTCCCTGAGTATGCATCGTTGCGAAAGTTCTTCGTGCTGAGACACCACGTGATGATCGGGTGTGATAGGCTCTACGTTCAAATACAACGGGTGCAAAACAGTTGCACATGCGGAATACTCAGGTTATACTTGACGAGCCAAGCATATACAGATATGGCCTCAGAACACGGAGACCGAAAGGTCGAGCGTGAATCATATAGTAGATATGATCAACATAGTGATGCTCACCAATGAAGCTACTCCATCTCACATGATGATCGGACATGGTTTAGTTGATTTGGATCACGTGATCACTTAGAGGATTAAAGGGATGTCTATCTAAGTGGGAGTTCTTTAGTAATATGATTCATTGAACTTAAATTTATCATCAACTTAGTACCTGATAGTATCTTGCTTCTTTATGTTTGATTGTAGATAGATGGCCCGTGCTGTTGTTCCATTGAATTTTAATGCGTTCCTTGAGAAAGCAAAGTTGAAAGATTATGGTAGCAATTACACGGACTGGGTCCGTAACTTGAGGATTATCCTCATTGCTGCACAGAAGAATTACGTCCTGGAAGCACCACTGGGTGCCAGGCCTGCTGCTGGAGCAACACCAGATGTTATGAACGTCTGGCAGAGCAAAGCTGATGACTACTCAATAGTTCAGTGTGCCATGCTTTACGGCTTAGAATCGGGACTTCAATGACGTTTTGAACGTCATGGAGCATATGAGATGTTCCAGGAGTTGAAGTTAATATTTCAAGCAAATGCCCGGATTGAGAGATATGAAGTCTCCAATAAGTTCTATAGCTGCAAGATGGAGGAGAATAGTTCTGTCAATGAGCATATACTCAAAATGTCTGGGTATAATAATCACTTGATTCAATTGGGAGTTAATCTTCCAGATGATTGCGTCATTGACAGAATTCTCCAATCACTTCCACCTAGCTACAAGAGCTTCGTGATGAACTATAATATGCAAGCGATGAATAACACAATTCCCGAGCTCTTCGCAATGCTGAAAGCTGCGGAGGTAGAAATCAAGAAGGAGCATCAAGTGTTGATGGTCAACAAGACCACTAGTTTCAAGAAAAAGGGCAAAGGGAAGAAGAAGGGGAACTTCAAAAAGAACATCAAGCAAGTTGCTGCTCAGGAGAAGAAACCCAAATCTGGACCTAAGCCTAAAACTGAGTGCTTCTACTGCAAGCAGACTGGTCACTGGAAGCGGAACCGCCCCAAGTATTTGGCGGATAAGAAGGATGGCAAGGTGAACAAAGGTATATATGATATACATGTTATTGATGTGTACCTTACTAATGCTCGCAGTAGCACCTGGGTATTTGATACTGGTTCTGTTGCTATTATTTGCAACTCGAAACAGGGACTACGGATTAAGCGAAGATTGGCTAAGGACAAGGTGACGATGCGCGTGGGAAATGGTTCCAAAGTCGATGTGATCGCGATCGGCACGCTACCTCTACATCTACCTTCGGGATTAGTATTAGACCTAAATAATTGTTATTTGGTGCCAGCGTTGAGCATGAACATTATATCTGGATCTTGTTTGATGCAAGACGGTTATTCATTTAAAAATCAGAGAATAATGGTTGTTCTATTTATATGAGTAATATCTTTTATGGTCATGCACCCTTGAAGAGTGGTCTATTCTTATTAAATCTCGATAGTAGTAACACACATATTCATAATGTTGAAGCCAAAAGATGCAGAGTTGATAATAATAGTGTAACTTATTTGTGGCACTGCCGTTTAGGTCATATCGGTGTAAAGCGCATGAAGAAACTCCATATTAATGGACTTTTGGAACCACTTGATTATGAATCACTTGGTACTTGCGAACCGTGCCTTATGGGCAAGATGACCAAAACACCGTTCTCCGATACTATGGAGAGAGCAACAGATTTGTTGGAAATCATACATACAGATGTATGTGGTCCGATGAATGTTGAGGCTCGTGGCAGATATCGTTATTTTCTCACCTTCACAGATGACTTAAGCAGATGTGGGTATATCTACTTAATGAAACATAAGTCTGAAACATTTGAAAAGATCAAAGAATTTCAGAGTGAAGTTGAAAATCATCGTAACAAGAAAATAAAATTCCTACGATCTGATAGTGGAGGAGAATATTTGAGTTACGAGTTTGGTGTACATTTGAAACAATGCGGAATAGTTTTGCAACTCACGCCACCCGGAACACCACAGCGTAATGGTGTGTCCGAACGTCGTAATCGTACTTTACTAGATATGGTGCGATCTATGATGTCTCTTACTGATTTACTGCTATCATTTTGGGGTTATGCTTTAGAGACGGCCGCATTCACGTTAAATAGGGCACCATCAAAATCCGTTGAGACGACACCTTATGAACTGTGGTTTGGCAAGAAACCAAAGTTGCCGTTTCTGAAAGTTTGGGGCTGCGATGCTTATGTGAAAAAGCTTCAACCTGATAAGCTCGAACCCAAATCGGAGAAATGTGTCTTCATAGGATATCCAAAGGAAACTATTGGATACACCTTCTATCACAGATCCGAAGGCAAGACTTTTGTTGCTAAATTCGGAAACTTTCTAGAGAAGGAGTTTCTCTCGAAAGAAGTGAGTGGGAGGAAAGTAGAACTTTATGAGGTAACTGTACCTGCTCCCTTATTGGAAAGCAGTACATCACAGAAACCGGTTTCTGTGACACCTACTCCAATTAGTGAGGAAGCTAATGATGATGATCATGAAACTTCAGAACAAGATACTACTGAACCTCGTAGATCAACCAGAGTAAGATCCGCACCAGAGTGGTACGGTAATCCTGTTCTGGAAGTCATGCTACTAGATCATGATGAACCTACGATCTATGGAGAAGCGATGGTGAGCCCAGATTCCGCAAAATGGCTTGAAGCCATGAAATCTGAGATGGGATCCATGTATGAGAACAAAGTGTGGACTTTGGTTGACTTGCCCAAAGATCGGCAAGCAATTGAGAATAAATGGATCTTCAAGAGGAAGACTGACGCTGACGGTAATGTTACTGTCTACAAAGCTCGACTTGTCGCAAAAGGTTTTCAACAAGTTCAAGGGATTGACTATGATGAGACCTTCTCACCCGTAGCGATGCTTAAGTCTGTCCGAATCATGTTAGCAATTGCCACATTTTATGATTATGAAATTTGGCAGATGGATGTCAAAACTGCATTCCTGAATGGATTTCTAGAAGAAGAGTTGTATATGATGCAGCCAGAAAGTTTTTGTCGATCCAAAGGGAGCTAACAAAGTGTGCAAGCTCCAGCGATCCATTTATGGACCGGTGCAAGCCTCTCGGAGTTGGAATAAACGCTTTGATAATGTGATCAAAGCATTTGGTTTTGTAAAGACTTTTGGAGAAGCCTGTATTTACAAGAAAGTGAGTGGGAGCTCTGTAGCATTTCTGATATTATATGTAGATGACATATTACTAATTGGAAATGATATATAATTTCTGGATAGCATAAAGGGATACTTGAATAAGAGTTTTTCAATGAAAGACCTCGGTGAAGCTGATTACATATTGGGCATTAAGATCTATAGAGATAGATCAAGATGCTTAATTGGACTTTCACAAAGCACATACCTTGACAAAGTTTTGAAGAAGTTCAAAATGGATCAAGAAAAGAAAGGATTCTTGCCTGTGTTACAAGGTGTGAAATTGAGTAAGACTCAATGCCCGACCACTACAGAAGATAGAGAGAAAATGAAAGATGTTCCCTATGCTTCAGCCATAGGCTCTATCATGTATGCAATGCTGTGTACCAGACCTGATGTATGTCTTGCTATAAGTCTAGTAGGGAGGTACCAAAGTAATCTAGGAGTGGATCACTGGATAGCGGTCAGGAACATCCTGAAATACCTGAAAAGGACTAAGGATATGTTTCTCATATATGGAGGTGACAAAGAGCTCATCGTAGATGGTTACGTTGATGCAAGCTTTGACACTGATCCAGACGATTCTAAATCGCAAACCGGATACGTGTTTACATTAAACGGTGGAGCTGTCAGTTGGTGCAGTTCTAAACGAAGCGTTGTCGTGGGATCTACATGTGAAGCGGAGTACATAGCTGCTTCGGAAGCAGCAAATGAAGGAGTCTGGATGAAGGAGTTCATATCCGATCTAGGTGTCATACCTAGTGCATCGGGTCCAATGAAAATCTTTTGTGACAATACTGGTGCAATTGCCTTGGCAAAGGAATCCAGATTTCACAAGAGAACCAAGCACATCAAGACACGCTTCAATTCCATCCGGGAACTAGTCCAGGTGGGAGACATAGAGATTTGCAAGATACATAAGGATCTGAATGTAGCAGACCCGTTAACTAAGCCTCTTCCACGAGCAAAACATGATCAGCACCAAAGCTCCATGGGTGTTAGAATCATTACTGTGTAATCTAGATTATTGACTCTAGTGCAAGTGGGAGACTGAAGCAAATATGCCCTAGAGGCAATAATAAAGTTATTATTTATTTCCTTATATCATGATAATAGTTTATTATTCATGCTAGAATTGTATTATCCGGAAACATAATACTTGTGTGAATACATAGACAAACTAAACGTCACTAGTGCGCCTCTACTTGACTGGCTCGTTAATCGAAGATGGTTATGTTTCCTAACCACATACATGTGTTGTCATTTGATTAATGGGATCACATCATTAGGAGAATGATGTGATTGACATGACCCATTCCAATAGCTTAGCACCCGATCGTTTAGTATGTTGCTATTGCTTTCTTCATGACTTATACATGTTCCTATGACTATGAGATTATGCAAATCCCGTTTGCCGGAGGAACACTTTGTGTGCTACCAAATGTCACAACATAACTGGGTGATTATAAAGGAGCTCTACAGGTGTCTCCAAAGGTACATGTTGGGTTAGCGTATTTCGAGATTTGGATTTGTCACTCCGATTGTCGGAGAGGTATCTCTGGGCCCTCTCGGTAGTGCACATCACATAAGCCTTGCAAGCATTGCAACTAATGAGTTACTTGCGAGATGATGTATTATGAAACGAGTAAAGAGACTTGCCGGTAACGAGATTGAACTAGGTATTGAGATACCAACGATCGAATCTCGGGCAAGTAACATACTGATGACAAAGGGAACAAAGTATGTTGTTATGCGGTCTGACCGATAAAGATCTCGTAGAATATGTGGGAGCCAATATGAGCATCCAGGTTCCGCTATTGGTTATTGACCGGAGACATGTCTCGGTCATGTCTACATTGTTCTCGAACCCGTAGGGTCCGCACGCTTAACATTACAATGACAGTTTCATTATGAGTTTATATATTTTGATGTATCGAAGTTAGTTCGGAGTCCCGGATGTGATCACGGACATGACGAGGAGTCTCGAAATGGTCGGTACATAAAGATTGATATATTGGATGGCTATATTCAGACACCGGAAGTGTTCCGGGTGATTTGGGAGAAAACCGGAGTGCCCGAGGGTTATCGGAACCCCCCGGGAGAAGTAATGGGCCTGATGGGTCCTAGTGGAGAGAGAAAGGGGCGGCCAGGGTGGGATGCGCGCCCCCTCCCCCTCTGGTCTGAATTGGACTAGGAGAGGGGGGGGGCGGCGCCCCCCTTTCCTTCTCCCTCTCACCCTTCCTTTCCCCCTCCTAGTAGGAGTAGGAACCTACTCCTACTAGGAGGAGGACTCCTCCTCCTTAGCGCGCCCAAGGGCCGGCCGGCCTCCCCCCTTGCTCCTTTATATACGGGGGCAGGGGGGCACCTCTAGACACACAAGTTGATTCTCGTGATCGTTTTCTTAGCCGTGTGCGGTGCCCCCCTCCACCATACTCCTCGATAATATTGTAGCGGTGCTTAGGCGAAGCCCTGCGACGGTAGAACATCAAGATCGTCACCACGCCGTCGTACTTACGGAACTCTTCCCCGACACTTTGCTGGATCGGAGTCCGGGGATCGTCATCGAGCTGAACGTGTGCTAAAACTCGGAGGTGCCGTAGTTTTGGTGCTTGATCGGTCGGGCCGTGAAGACGTACGACTACATCAACCGCGTTTTCATAATGCTTCCGCTGTCGGTCTATGAGGGTATGTAGACAACACTCTCCCCTCTCGTTGCTATGCATCACCATGATCTTGTGTGTGCGTAGGAAATTTTTTGAAATTACTACGTTCCCCAACATGTCTATTATTCTTGGTAGACCCTTTTTGAATACTGCAGGGGCTGTTATTGATTGCAACAAAGGCAATGTCACTTTTCATGTTAATGGTAATGAGCATATGATACACTTTCCGAGGAAACAACCTCAAGTCCATAGTATTAATTCTATTGGAAAAACTTCAATCATTATTATCGGAGGTTTTGAGTTTCCTCTTCCTATTGTCAACAAGAAATATGATATTCTTATTGTTGGGGACATGCATATCCCCGTTGAGGTAACATAGTGTTATTCGAAAATTCTCCGGTTTCATGTTATTCAGAAAGAGTTTGTTAACAAGACTTGATCAACCTTATTAACGGATTCCTTTTGATGAGCATGAGATGGATGAAGTTAGAAAGCACAACTCTCTGTACCCTCCTTTTACTTTCTGTTATTTAGATTAAATAAAGCAATCATAGTATTTTCTGTCTGTTTTTTGAATTATCCATGCAATAAAAAATACCCCGAAAATAAAAGTTCTCCAAATGGCCCGAAAATTTTATACGATTTTTTCTAGAATATTTAAGAATGCCTGGCACTGAGAACACACTTGGGGGCCACACCACCTGGCCACGAGGGTCCAGGGCGTGCCCACCCCCCTAGGGCGCGCCCCTGCCTCGTGGACCCCACGTGGCCCCCCTCCACTTATTCCAGCACCCACACACTTCGTCTTCCTCCAGAAAAATCCTCCCATAGCTCAAACCCGTGTTCTAGCTCATCTTGCTGCCATTTTCGATCTCCTTGCTCAAAGCTCCATTCACAAAACAGTTTTGGGGGATTGTTCTTCGGTATGTGACTCCTCCAATGGTCCAATTAGTTTTTGTTCTAGTGATTTATTTATTGCAAATTTTTGCTTCTTAGGTGACCCTGTTCTTGCCTCTAGGCACTTGTCAAATTTATAAGGTCCCAAGTACTTTTAATGCATGATATTGCCTCTAGGCACTTGTGGGAGTAGTTGCTATCAATCTTGTTGAGTTTGATTCATTTTTATTTTGAGTCATTAAAAATTTCAGAATTTTTTTAGGAAAATGTACCAAGGTGGTTCTCAAGGAAGCAAGGATCGAGGCTCGCAATATGTGAGCCGGACAATGAACTACCAAGGGAAGCTCAAGTGTGGCCTTGCGAATGGCCGTCAGAAGAGTTCATGGTTCATGCATGTATCAAGGATGAGTTTGACGCATATGTGTGTAACACTGATCTTGAGAGCTTCGTGTCAGATAAGTGTCGGCAATACCTCTATCTAACTGATTCATTTGTGAGAAGGTTTAAATTTACATTCTCGTGCATTCTCACACTGTTTTATTTGATCTTTATGATAAATCATATACCATGGACCTAGAAGATTTTAATACTGCTTGTAAACTCCCGCAGTGGGGCAATGTTAGTGAACCTCACAAATCTAAATATAAGGATTTTCTTGCTAGTATCACTATAGGGGAATCTAGAGAAATCACACAAGCTTCCATAGGGAGCATTCATTTCCCTTCCATACATTATTTTGCTCTCTTTATATGTAGATGTATTAACGGTAAAGATGAGGCTTGTCACATGTGCGTTCCAGATCTTAGTGTCCTCAAGAGTGCGATATTAGGAGATAAACAATATTACTTGGGGGCTATTGTTGCACGTAGGTTGCGTCACAACAGTATAAGTGGAGATTTGTTTGGTGGAATTTATGCAACTTGTGTAGCTGACTATCTTGATATACCCATATGTGGAAATGATATTGAGTTGCCTACTGCTTACCTAGATTATAATGCCATGGTTCACCATCAGTTTGTTGAGAGGAATGACCAGTTCCTCCAGTACCGACTAATCTTTGACAGACGGGGCACCGTCCATGTTGCTCTCCCTGCTCCTACTTTCTTTGACTTTCAGGCAAAAGGGAGACATGTTATAACCAGGGAGGAGGCGAACGAGTACAAGAGGAGGACGGAGGCAGCTTGCCTCCAAGCTGCAGCTCGTCAGGCAGTAGTTGCTGCATCTCAGTACGACCCCAGCTACAACTTTGGATATCCACTAGGCGAGCCATGTCCATAGACCAACTTAGGCGAAAAGCCTAAGCTTGGGGAGTACGTATTTCTCACCGACATTACATTCATGATTGACACACTCATTGTAGTTGTCGGTGCTCATACTTTTTCATTGTACTATCCATGCTATTTTATTTTTTCTAAGCCTTCTTGTGTGTTTGAATAACCTTAAGAAAAACCAAAAAAAAGTTGTAGCTTTTAGCTAGTTTACTTTCCATGCCTGTAGTAGTAATAATTAAAAGAAAACCAAAATATTTCTCGTTCTTCTTTTGATTGTTGGGAGCTTTCCCATGTAAATAGTTTTATTTCCTTTCTTTCCTTTGGGGGTCGAGAGGAGAAGACCATGATGAAAATGTCGAGTGGCTCTTATATGCATTATTGTTGATTTAACCAAGAGCCCATATTACTTTGTCTTCTCCCTTGTATTGAATGCTTGCAGATTCCAGCTTAGTCCAATGCACATGCACTATTGTTATTATCCACATCGTTTGTTCATGCAAGTGAAAGGCAATAATGACGATATATGATGGACTGATTGAGATGAGAGAAGCTGGTATGAACTCGACCTATCTTGTTTTTGTAAATATGATTAGTTCATCGTTCCTGATTCAGCCTATTATGAATGAAACATGTTTGCAATGACAATTAGAGATTATAGTTGCTCATTGAGGGAGTCCTAGATTAAGGGGTCCTCGGGCGTCCGGACGATGTAACGTGGGCCGGACTAATGGGCCGTGAAGATACAAGACAGGAGACTCTCTCTCGTGTCCGGATAGGACTCTCCTTGGCGTGGATGGCAAGCTTGGCGTTTGGATATGAACATTCCTTTCTCTGTAACCGACTTTTTATAACCCTAGTCCCCTCCGGTATCTATATAAACCAGAGGGTTCAGTCCGTAGAGGCAGTCATAATCATACAGGCTAGACTTTTAGGGTTTTAACCATTACGATCTCGTGGTAGATCAACTCTTGTAATACTCATATTCATCAAGATCAATCAAGAAGGACGTAGGGTATTACCTCCATAGAGAGGGACTGAACCCGGGTAAACATCGTGTCCCCTATCTCCTATTACCATCGACCTTAGACGCACAGTTCGGGACCCCCTACCCAAGATCCACCGGTTTTGACACCGGCATTGGTGCTTCCATTGAGAGTTCCTCTATGACGTCGCTAGAAAGCTCGATGGCTCCATCAATCATCTACAATGATGCGGCCCTGAGGGAGGTCTTTCTCCCCAGCCAGATCTTCATATTCGGCGACTTCGCACTGCGGGCCAACTCGGTTGGCCATCTAGAGCAGATCGACAGCTACGCCCCTGGCCATCAGGTCAGGTTTGGAAGCTTGAACTACGTTGCTGATATCCGTGGAGACTTGACCTTCGACGGATTCGAGCCCACGGCAGCCGCTCCCTGCCACCGCGATGAACATGACCTAAATCTATCATCAGACCATACCAAGGAGATAGCACCTGTACGTGCTCCAGCCGTAGATCCGGAGCAGATTGCGCCATTTGAGGACGGGAATCTCAACCCCGCCACATAAGCTGCAGACTCAGCGGCGTTGGAGCTGCACACAGACCCAACTTCGAGCGGGATCAGTGTCACCGGAACCTCGGATTCATCTCCGGCCACAGGTTTCGAACCACGTGCACCCGTGTCCGTCGAGCCTGATCAGGCGCTGGTCGTCGAATTCAGCTCCACGGACATCTTTCGGCACTCACCTTTACGGGATGTGCTAAACTCATTAAAAACCCTCTCCTTAGCGGGGGACTCACAACCAAATTATATCCGGTTTGAACTGGGGGCTGATAACGGGGAATTTCGCTTCCCACCCACCTCCCACTTAATAGCCACCATCGAAGACTTAACCGACATGCTCGATTATGGCTCTGAAGACATCGACGGAATGGACGACAATGGCGACGAGGAGCAGGCCCAAAACCCGCCATTTATCGGACGCTGGACGGCCACCTCTTCGTATGACGTGTACGTGGTGGATACACCCAAAGAGAACAACGGCAATGACAAAGAAGATCCAGTCGAGGATAAACCTCCTGAGATACAGCCAAAGCGCCGATGCCAGCGGCGCCGCTCTAAATCACGCCATGGAAAAGACAGCAACACCGGCACAGGAGACAAGAACACTCCAGATAATGCCGAAGACAGAGAAGACCCCGTCAAACCAACCTCCAAACAGGACGAACGGGAAGATGGGCGAGTCAGCCCTGATGAACAGGTCGTAAACAAAGACTCGGAGGACAGTAATTATCTTCTGCTCTTCGAGGATGAGGTGAGCCTCGGCAACAAGGATTTTATCGTGCCCAAGGAACCTCTCGAGCAGGAGCATTTTAAGCGCCAGCTAATAGCCACTGCAAGGAGCCTGAAAAAGAAGCAGGAATAGCTTCAAGCTGATCAAGATCTCGTCAGCGATAGATTGACTAACGTCCTGGGAGCCGAGGAATATGACCTCGAGCGCCCAACCAAAAGTTACCCGAAGCACAAATTGGTACCTCAATTCGATGACGAGGTGCTGGAGCCCGTAACATCAACGCACAATGCGGCAGACCGACCACCACGTGGCCGGGATAAAGCGGCAACTCAAGCCGAACACTAGCCCATACCACCTCGTTGTAAAGGAAGAGATAAAACAGCTCGGGGATATACATATGTGATACGTCTCCGTCGTATCTACTTCTCCAAACAATTTTGCCCTTGTTTTGGACTCTAACTTGCATGATTTGAATGGAACTAACCCAGACTGACGCTGTTTTCAGTAGAATTGCCATGGTGTTATTTTTGTGCAGAAATAAAAGTTCTCGGAATGACCTGAAAATCAACAGAGATTATTTTTGGAATATATAAAAAATACTGGAAGAAGAATCCACGTCAGGTGCCCACACCCTGTCTACGAGGGTGGGGGCGCGCCCCCCTGCCTCGTGGGCCCCTTGACGCTCCACTGACCTCAACTCCAACTCCATATATTCGTGTTCGGGGAGGAAAAAATCAAGGAAAAGGATTAACCGCATTTTACGAGGCGGAGCCGCCGCCAAGCCCTAATCTCTCTCGGGAGGGCTGATCTAGAGTTCGTTCGGGGCTCCGGAGAGGGGAATTCATCGCAATCGTCATCATCAACCTTCCTCCATCACCAATTTCATGATGCTCACCGCCATGCGTGAGTAATTACATCGTAGGCTTGCTAGACGGTGATGGGTTGGATGAGATTTATCATGTAATCGAGTTAGTTTTGTTAGGGTTTGATCCCTAGTATCCACTAAGTTCTGAGATTGATGTTGCTATGACTTTGCTATGCTTAATGCTTGTCACTAGGGCCCAAGTGCCATGATTTCATATCTGAACCTATTATGTTTTCATCAATATATGAGAGTTCTTGATCCTATCTTGCAAGTCTATAGTCACCTATTATGTGTTACGATCCATTAACCCCGAAGTGACAATAATCGGGACCACTACCGGTGATGACCGTAGTTTGAGGAGTTCATGTATTCACTTTGTGTTAATGCTTTGGTCTGGTACTCTATTAAAAGGAAGCATTAATATCCCTTAGTTTCCAATAGGACCCCGCTGCCATGGGAGGGTAGGACAAAAGATGTCATGCAAGTTCTTTTCCATAAGCACGTATGACTACATTCGGAATACATGCCTACATTACATTGATGAACTGGAGCTAGTTTTTTGTCACCCTATGTGTCGTGGTGGGCGCACGGCAGATGCCAAGGGATGGCTAAAGAGAGGAGGAGGCTCGAGGGCGCTGGTGGACTCCATAGGCGAGGTTGGCATGAGCGGGCGCGGGACACCGGACATACCCAGGTTCGGGGCTCTCTAGAGAGATAATACCCCTAATCCCGTCGAGTGTAGTTGCATGATTGATAGTACAATGTTGCTCCGGGAGCTGTATGGAGGAGGAAGGAAGCTGGCCAAGGCTTAGGCAGTTCCTGTTGGGGAACGTAGTAATTTCAAAAAAAATTCCTACGCACATGCAAGATCATGGTGATGCATAGCAACGAGAGGGGAGAGTGTTGTCCACGTACCCTCGTAGACCGAAAGCGGAAGCGTTAGCACAACGCGGTTGATGTAGTCGTACGTCTTCACGATCCGACCGATCAAGTACCAAACGCACGTCACCTCCGAGTTCTGCACACATTCAACTCGATGGCGTCCCTCGAACTCCGATCCAGCCGAGTGTTGAGGGAGAGTTTCGTTAGCACGACGGCGTGGTGACGATGATGGTGTTCTACTGACGCAGGGCTTCGCCTAAGCACCGCTACGATATGCTCGAGGTGGATTATGGTGGAGGCGGCACCACACATGGCTAAGAGATCAAGAGATCAATTGTTGTGTCTATGGGGTGCCCCCTGGCCACGTATATAAAGGAATGGAGGAGGGGAGAGGCCGGCCCTCTCTATGGTGCGCCCTAGGGGATTCCTACTCCCACCGGGAGTAGGGTTCCCCCTTTCCTAGTAGAACTAGGATCCCTTCCAAGTAGTAGGAGTAGGAGAGAAGGAAAGGGAAGGGAAAAGGAGAAGGAAGGAAGGGGGCGCCCCCTCCCTAGTCCAATTCGGACCAGCCCATGGGGAGGGGTGCGTCCACCCTTTGAGGCATTTCTCTCCTTTCCCGTATGGCCCATTAAGGCCCAATACGAATTCTCGTAACTCCCTGGTACTCCCGAAAATACCCGAATCACTCGGAACCTTTCCGATGTCCGAATATAGTCGTCTAATATATCGATCTTTACGTCAAGACCATTTCGAGACTCCTCGTCATGTTCCCGATCTTATCCGGGACTCCAAATTCCTTCGGTACATCAAAACAAATAAACTCATAATATAACTGTCATCGAACTTTATGCGTGTGGACCCTACGGGTTCGAGAACTATGTAGACATGACCGAGACATGTCTCCGGTCAATAACCAATAGCGGAACCTGGATGCTCATATTGGTTCCCACATATTCTACGAAGATCTTTATCGGTCAGACCGCATAACAACATACGTTGTTCCCTTTGTCATCGGTATGCTACTTGCCCGAGATTCGATCGTTGGTATCTCAATACCTAGTTCAATCTCGTTACCGGCAAGTCTCTTTACTCGTTCCGTAATACATCATCCTGCAACTAACTCATTAGTTGCAATGCTTGCAAGGGTTAAGTGATGTGCATTACCAAGAGGGACCAGAGATACCTCTCCGACAATCGGAGTGACAAATCCTAATCTCGAAATATGCCAACCCAACAAGTACATTCGGAGACACCTGTAGAACACCTTTATCATCACCCAGTTACGTTGTGACGTTTGGTAGCACACAAAGTGTTCCTCCGATAAACGGGAGTTGCATAATCTCATAGTCATAGGAACATGTATAAGTCATGAATAAAGCAATAGCAACAAACTAAACGATCAAGTGCTATGCTAACGGACTGGGTCAAGTCAATCACATCATTCTAATGATGTGACCTCGTTAATCAAATGACAACTCATGTCTATGGCTAGGAAACTTAACCATCTTTGATTCAACGAGCTAGTCAAGTGGAGGCATACTAGTGACATACTGTTTGTGTATGTATTCACACATGTATTATGTTTCCGGTTAATACAATTCTAGCATGAATAATAAACATTTATCATGATATAAGGAAATAAATAATAACTTTATTATTGCATCTAGGGCATATTTCCTTCAGTCTCCCACTTGCACTAGAGTCAATAATCTAGTTCACATCGCGATGTGATTTAATACCAATAGTTCACATCACCATGTGATTAACACCATAGTTCACATCGACATGTGACCAACACCCAAAGGGTTTACTAGAGTCAATAATCTAGTTCACATCGCTATGTGATTAACACCCAAAGAGTACGGAGGTGTGATCATGTTTTGCTTGTGAGGGAAGTTTAGTCAATGGGCCTGCCACATTCAGATATGTATGTATTTTGCAAATTTCTATGTCAACAATGCTCTGCACGGAGCTACTCTAGCTAATTGCTCCCACTTTCAATATGTATCCAGATTGAGACTTTGAGTCATCTGGATCAGTGTCAAAACTTGCATCGACGTAACCCTTTACGACGAACATTTTGTCACCTCCATAATCGAGAAACATATCCTTATTCCACTAAGGATAATTTTGACCAATGTCCAGTGATCTACTCCTAGATCACTATTGTACTCCCTTGCCAAACTCAGGGCAGGGTATACAATAGGTCTGGTACACAACATGGCATACTTTATAGAACCTATGGCTGCGGCATAGGGAATGACTTTCATTCTCTCTCTATCTTCTGCTGTGATTGGGTTTTGAGTCTTACTCAACTTCACACCTTTGTAACACAGGCAAGAACTCCTTCTTTGACTGTTCCATTTTGAACTACTTCAAAATCTTGTCAAGGTATGTACTCATTGAAAAACTTATCAAGCGTATTGATATATCTCTATAGATCTTGATTCTCAATATGTAAGCAGCTTCACCGAGGTCTTTCTTTGAAAAACTACTTTCAAACATTCCTTTATGCTTTGCAGAATAAATCTACATTATCTCCGATCAACAATATGTGATACACATATACTTATCAGAAATGCTGTAGTGCCCCCACTCACTTTCTTGTAAATACAGGCTTCACCGCAAGTCTGTATAAAACTATATGCTTTGATCAACTTATCAAAGCGTATATTCCAACTCCGAGATGCTTGCACCAGTCCATAGATGGATTGCTGGAGCTTGCATATTTTGTTAGCACCTTTAGGATTCACAAAACCTTCTGGTTGCATCATTACAACTCTTCTTTAATAAATCCATTAAGGAATGCAGTTTTGTTTATCCATTTGCCAGAGTTCATAAAATGTGGCAATTGCTAACATGATTCGGACAGACTTAAGCATAGATACGAGTGAGAAACTCTCATCGTAGTCAACACCTTGAACTTGTTGAAAACCTTTTGCAACAATTCTAGCTTTGTAGATAGTAACACTACTATCAACGTCCGTCTTCCTCTTGAAGATCCATTTAATCTCAATGGCTCGCCGATCTTCGGGAAAGTCAATCAAAGTCCATACTTTGTTCTTATACATGGATGTCATCTCAGATTTCATGGCCTCAAGCCATTTTGTAGAATCTGGGCTCATCATCGCTTCCTCATAGTTCGTAGGCTCGTCATGGTCAAGTAACATGACCTCCAGAACAGGATTACCGTACCACTTTGGTGCGGATCTCACTCTGGTTTACCTACGAGGTTCGGTAGTAACTTGATCTGAAGTTACATGATCATCATCATTAGCTTCCTCACTAATTGGTGTAGTAGTCACAGGAACAGATTTCTGTGATGAATTACTTTCCAATAAGGGAACAGGTACAATTACGTCATCAAGTTCTACTTTCCTCCCACTCACTTCTTTCGAGAGAAACTCCTTCTCTAGAAAGGATCCATTCTCAGCAATGAATATCTTGCCTTCAGATCTGTGATAGAAGGTGTACCCAACATTTTCTTTTGGGTATCCTATGAAGATTTACTTCTCCGATTTGGGTTCGAGCTTATCATGTTGAAACCTTTTCACATAAGCATCGCAGTCCCAAACATTACGAAACGACAACTTAGGTTTCTCGCCAAACCACAGTTCATACGGTGTCGTCTCAACGGATTTAGATGGTGTCCTATTTAACGTGAATGTAGCTGTCTCTAATGCATAATCCCAAAACAATAGTGGTAATCGGTAAGAGACATCATAGATCGCACCATATCTAATAAAGTATGGTTATGACGTTCAGACACACCATTACACTGTGGTGTTCTAGGTGGCGTGAGTAGTGAAACTATTTCACATTGTTTTAACTGAAGTCCAAACTCGTAACTCAAATATTTTACTTCTGCGATCATATCGTACAAACTTTTATTTTTGCTACGATGATTCTCCACTTCACTCCGAAATTCTTTGAACTTTTCAAATGTTTCAGACATGTGTTTCATCAAGTAGATATACTCATATCTGCTCAAATCATCTGTGAAGATCATAAAATAATGATACCTGCCGCGATCCTCAATATTCATCGGACAATATACATCAGTATGTATGATTTCCAACAAATCTGTTCTTCGCTCCATTGTTCTGGAAAACGGAGTCTTAGTCATCTTTCCCATGAGGCATGGTTCGCAAGCATTAGCTGATTCATAATCAAGTGATTCCAAAAGCCCATCAGCATGGAGTTTTTTCATGCGCTTTATACCAATATGACCCAAACAGCAGTGCTAAAAATAAGTTGCACTATCATTATTAACTTTGCATCTTTTGGCTTCAATATTATGAATATGTGTATCACTACGACTGAGATCCAACAAACCAATTTCATTGGGTGTATAACCATAGAAGGTTTTACTCATGTAAACAGAACAACAATTATTCTCTGATTTTAAATGAATAACCGTATTGCAATAAACATGATCAAATCATATTCATGCTCAACGCAAACACCAAATAACATTTATTTAGGTTTAACACTAATCCCGAAAGTATAGGGAGTGTACGATGATGATCATATCAATCTTGGAACCATTTCCAATACACGTCGTCACTTCATCCTTAACTAGTCTCTGTTCATTCTGCAACTCCCGTTTCGAGTTACTATTCTTAGCAACTGATCCAGTATCAAATACCGAGGGGTAGCTACGAACACTAGTAAAATACACATCAATAATCTGTATATCAAATATACCTTTGTTCACTTTGACATCCTTCTTATCCGCCAAATACTTGGGGCAGTTCCGCTTCCAGTGACCAGTCCCCTTGCAGTAGAAGCACTTAGTCTCAGGCTTAGGACCAGACTTGGGCTTCTTCACTTGAGCAGCAACCTGCTTGCCGTTCTTCTTGAAGTTCCCTTTCTTTACCTTTGCCCTTTTCTTGAAACTAGTGGTCTTGTTAATCATCAACACTTGATGCTCTTTCTTGATTTCTACCTTCATCGATTTCATCATCATGAAAAGCTCGGGAATCGTTTTCATCATCCCTTGCATATTATAGTTCATCACGAAGTTCTACTAACTTGGTGATGGTGACTAGAGAATTTTGTCAATCACTATTTTATCTGGAAGATTAACTCCCACTTGATTCAAGCGATTGTAGTACCCAGACAATCTAAACACATGCTCACTACTTGAGCTATTCTCCTCCATCTTTTAGCTATAGAACTTGTTGGAGACTTCATATCTCTCAACTCGGGTATTTGCTTGAAATATTAACTTCAACTCTTGGAACATCCATATGATCCATGACGTTCAAAACGTCTTTGAAGTCCCGATTCTAAGCTGTTAAGCATGGTGCACTAAACTATCCAGTAGTCATCATATTGAGCTAGCCAAACGTTCATGACATCTGCATCTGCTCCTGCAATAGGTCTGTCACCTAGCGGTGTGTTAAGGACATAATTCTTCTGTGCAGCAATGAGGATAAACCTCAGCTCACGGATCCAATCCGCATCATTGCTACTAACATCTTTGAACTTAATTTTCTCTAGGAACATATCAAAAATAAAACAGGGGAGCTAAACGTGAGCTATTGATCTACAACATAGATATGCTAATACTACCAGGACTAAGTTCATGATAAATTTAAGTTCAATTAATCATATTACTTAAGAACTCCCACTTAGAAAGGCATCCCTCTAATCTTCTAAGTGATCACGTGATCCAAATCAACTAAACCATAACCGATCATCACGTGAAATGGAGTAGCTTTCAATGGTGAACATCAATATGTTGATCATATCTACTATATGAATCACGCTTGACCTTTCGGTCTCAGTGTTCCGAGGCCATATCTGCATATGCTAGGCTCGTCATGTTTAACCTGAGTATTCTGCGTGTGCAAAACTGGCTTGCACCCGTTGTAGATGGACGTAGAGCTTATCACACCCGATCATCACGTGGTGTCTGGGCACGACGAACTTTGGCAACGGTGCATACTCAGGGAGAATACTTTTATCTTGAAATTTAGTGAGAGATCATCTTATAATGCTACAGTCAATCAAAGCAAGATAAGATGCATAAAAGATAAACATCACATGCAATCAATATAAGTGATATGATATGGCCATCATCATCTTGTGCTTGTGATCTCCATCTCCGAAGCACCGTCATGATCACCATCGTCACCGGCGCGACACCTTGATCACCATCGTAGCATCGTTGTCGTCTCGCCAATATTATGCTTCCACGACTATCGCTACCACTTAGTGATAAAGTAAAGCATTACAGGGCGATTGCATTGCATACAATAAAGCGACAACCATATGGCTCTTGCCAGTTGCCGATAACTCGGTTACAAAACATGATCATCTCATACAATAAAATTTAGCATCATGTCTTGACCATATCACATCACAACATGCCCTGTAAAAACAAGTTAGACGTCCTCTACTTTGTTGTTGCAAGTTTTACGTGGCTGCTACGGGCTTAGCAAGAATGGTTCTTACCTACGCATCAAAACCACAATGATAGTTTGTCAAGTTGGTGCTGTTTTAACCTTCGCAAGGACCGGGCGTAGCCACACTCGGTTCAACTAAAGTTGGAGAAACTGACACCCGCCAGTCACCTGTGTGCAAAGCACATCGGTAGAACTAGTCTCGCGTAAGCGTACGAGTAATGTCGGTCCGGGCCGCTTCATCCAACAATACCGCCGAACCAAAGTATGACATGCTGGTAAGCAGTATGACTTATATCGCCCACAACTCACTTGTGTTCTACTCGTGCACAACATCAACGCATAAAACCTAGGCTCTGATACAACTGTTGGGAACGTAGTAATTTCAAAAAAATTCCTACGCACACGCAAGATCATGGTGATGCATAGCAACGAGAGGGGAGAGTGTTGTCCATGTACCCTCGTAGACCAAAAGCGGAAGCGTTAGCACAACGCGGTTGATGTAGTTGTACGTCTTCACGATCCAACCGATCAAGTACCGAACGCACAACACCTCCAAGTTCTGCACACGTTCAACTCGATGACGTCCCTCGAACTCTGATCCAGCCGAGTGTTGAGGGAGAGTTTCGTCAGCACGATGGTGTGGTGACGGTGATGATGTTCTACTGACGCAGGGCTTCGCATAAGCACCGCTACGATATGATCGAGGTGGATTATGGTGGAGGGGGGCACCGCACACGGCTAAGAGATCCAAATCAACTGTTGTGTCTATGGGGTACCCCCTGGCCACGTATATAAAGGAGTGGAGGAGGGGAGGGGCCGGCCCTCTCTATGGCGCGCCTTAGGGGAGTCCTACTCCCACCGGGAGTAGGATTCCCCCTTTCCTAGTAGAACTAGGATCCCTTCCAAGTAGTAGGAGTAGGAGAGAAGGAAAGGGAAGGGAAAAGGAGAAGGAAGGAAGGGGGTGCCCCCTCCGTAGTCCAATTCGGACCAGCCCATGGGGAGGGGTGCGACCACCCTTTGAGGCCTTTCTCCCCTTTCCTGTATGGCCCATTAAGGCCCAATGCGAATTCCTGTAACTCCCCGGTACTCCCGAAAATACCCGAATCACTCGGAACCTTTCCGATGTCCGAATATAGTCGTCCAATATACCGATCTTTACATCTCGACCATTTCGAGACTCCTCGTCTTGTCCCCGATCTCATCCGGGACTCCCAACTCCTTCAGTACATCAAAACAAATAAACTCATAATATAACTGTCATCGAACTTTAAGCGTGCGGACCCTATGGGTTCGAGAACTATGTAGACATGACAGATACACGTCTCCAGTCAATAACCAATAGCGGAACCTGGATGCTCATATTGGTTCCCACATATTCTACGAAGATCTTTATCGGTCAGACCGCATAACAACATACGTTGTTCCCTTTGTCATCGGTATGTTACTTGCCCGAGATTTGATCGTTGGTATCTCAATACCTAGTTCAATGTCGTTACCGGCAAGTCTCTTTACTCATTCCGTAATACATCATCCCACAACTAACTCATTAGTTGCAATGCTTGCAAGGATTAAGTGATGTGCATTACCGAGAGGGCCCAGAGATACCTCTCCGACAATCGGAGTAACAAATCCTAATCTCGAAATACGCCAACCCAACAAGTACCTTTGGAGACACCTGTAGAGCACCTTTATAATCACCTAGTTACGTTGTGACGTTTGGTAGCACACAAAGTGTTCCTCCTATAAACGGGAGTTGCATAATCTCATAGTCATAGGAACATGTATAAGTCATGAAGAAAGCAATAGCAACAAACTAAACGATCAAGTGCTATGCTAACAGACTGGGTCAAGTCAATCATATCATTCTAATGATGTGACCTTGTTAATCAAATGACAACTCATGTCTATGGCTAGGAAACTTAACCATCTTTGATTCAACGAGCTAGTCAAGTAGAGGCATACTAGTGACATACTGTTTGTCTATGTATTCACACATGTATTATGTTTCCATTTAATACAATTCTAGCATGAATAATAAACATTTATCATGATATAAGGAAATAAATAATAACTTTATTATTGCCTCTAGGGCATATTTCCTTCAGTTCCCTCTCCTTGGGTGTTGCTAACTAGGTGTGTATGATGGAATGAGTTCACTTGTGTGCATGACGGCTCCTGGGGGGTTTTATAGGTCAACCCCCTAGGGGTACAGTGGTAATGTTACAAGTCGGTGGGTCTGTATCGTCGGTATCCGGGGACCCGGGTTGGGCCCCGCATGCCTCGGGGGACTGTGCACCATCTTGTCGATCGTCAGGGCATGGCCGAGTTGAGTCGTGTACAGTGCTCTCCGTCAAGTCACCGCTTGTAGTTGTCAGCGGTGAAGGCGGGGGCTCTGTAGCCACACCAGCCCTGATCAGCGGGTAGGTGAGGGGCACTGTTGCTACGTACTCGCTGACCAGAGGCATGGGCGGGGCACTGTTGCCTCGGTCATCGTTGATTAAAGTCTCGTCCCATCATACGGCCTGGATGGGAGGAGAGTTGACCCGTGGCTGGATTGTGTAGCACGCCATGGGTGGTTCTGGCTTGTCGAGGAGGCTTTATTCGTGCCGGGTTCTGCTGTCTTGCACTAGTTGTTGGGGCCGAGTCGACATGTCTTGCCAGGTCGGCTAGTCTGGCCGGCTTGTGGGGCTTGGCTGGGTCGAGCGACCCGGCCAAGCGCGTGCCGGTATTGAGGGGCAGTGCCAACCCTGTTATTTTTGAAGAGGATCCGGGTTCCGTTGCCTACCCGAGGTCCATCCCCCCGACAGTAGTCCCCGAAGCTGTGAAGGTCCGCCGTCTTCGGATGAGTGGGCCTTCGTAGTTTCCCCCTTAAGCAAGGTGGATTCTGCGAGCGCCGGGTCCGGCAACACCCACTGTGTGCCGGTTTTCTCGGAAATCGGATCGTGGCATCCTGGCCGTGGCGGGGACCGAGAAGTCTGCCGAATCTTGGGGCAATCCCTCGGGCTTCAAGCGGGCGCCACGTGGTGCCCGGAAGTCGGAGGGGCCTGACAGGCCACGCGTGTGACAGGACCGGGCGGTGGGCTGGGGCCCACCACCGCGCGCCCTTGGCCCAAGCGTGTCGATTTGTTGCGGCGTCCAGGGGCCGGTTGCTCTTCCCCGGGCAGTTACTGCGCGTCTACATGCGCACTTATTGCGGGGTAGTGGAACGGGTGCATGCAGACAATCCCACTTCCCCACTTCCCCATGTTCAAACCAAGGGTTATAAATTGGGGGGCAGGGGGCGGCGAACATTATTCTCGCTCGCGCCCTCCTGTCCCTTTGCTCTTGCTCCGCTCCTTGCAACCGACTCTCTGCGGCGCCCGCTGCTCCGAGCAGAACTCCTTCGCCGTCCATCTTCCTTCTTCTTCTTCTTCCTTTCATCATGTCACTGCCATCGGGCTCCTGGATGGGCTCGAATGTCACCTCTGAGGACAATACCCAACTCCGGGCGACGCGGCGCCTGCCACGGGAGACGGACGTTGGCGTCCGCCTGCCGTGCGGCGAGCAGAGGCCTCGGCACAAGGGGCAGGAATGCGTGGTATTCCTCACGCACTTTGAGCGCGGGTTCGGGCTGCCAGCGAGCTCCTTCTTCCGCGCGTTCTTGGAATTCTTCAGGCTCCAGCCGCATCATCTTGGCGCCGGCGCCATCGTCCAGCTCCCCGGCTTCGTCACCCTTTGCGAGGGGTACCTGGGGGTCGAGCCTTCGATCGACCTCTGGGCGAGCTTCTTCTCCTTGAAGCAGCAGGGCCCGTCGGCCGGGGAGTTCGCCCATTGCGGCGCTGCCGTCATCTCAAAGCTGTCGGGGGCGGATTTCCCCAAGATCCCGGTGGAGGATTCTGCCAAGAAGTGGCAGAACTCCTTCTTCTACGTCCGCAACCATGGTGCGGATCGCATCAATCTTCCGGCCTTCGCCATCGCGCCGCCGCGGGCGAAGATGAACTGGGGCTACTCGCCCAGGCACTCGTCGCAGGAGATCGTCAACCTCTGCTAGCGGGTGATGGTGATGAGGACGCAGGAGGGGCTCACCGGCACCGACCTTCTCGCCGCGTTCGTCAGGTGCCAGGTCCTTCTGCTTCAGGGGCGCTCCTGCCTCGTCGGCGAAATGGTCGGCCTTCAAGACCCCAACCGCATGGGGTCGACGCGGCTGTCCATGGAGCAGATCGCGCACGACGTGAATGGCATCTCCAAGGCTAACCTTGGGGATGACTGGCGGTTCAGCAAGGTGCCGTACAGCCAGTCGAATCCGGCACCATAGGTGAGTGCCCGGTCTTCTTACTTTGCCGCCGCACACCTTCTCATTCATCCTGACGCGACGCGTGAGATACTTCTAAACGCGATTCGCCATCCTTACGCCCAGGCCCATCACAGGTGATGCCGGTGGCGCCAGAGGAGCCCGCGGCTCATGGCGGGGAGGAGGAGGTCGAGTCTGACACCAGCGCTGGGCGTCGCGCAGGTAAGTCTTGTGTTTTTCCTCATGTGTCTTGAAGTGCTGACCACGGCATGGAACGATCAATGCTGAGGCCAGTTCTTGGTGTAGTGGCATTGGGCGGGGGAGGCGGTGACGTGGGCGGAGCCGAGTCCTCGCGGTGCCGCCCGCATGGGAAAGACAACGTCGCGCCGCGACCCCAGGCCCCAAAGCGCATGGCGGACCTGGCCGGGGCCGGGAGGCCGGCCAAGAGGAAGCGCGGTGGCGGGGACGGGAGGCCAGCCCCGGTCCCGGTCTTGGCCGGGTAAGCTTCATCCCTCGTTCGCCCTCCGATTTTTTCCTTGAGCTAGTCTTGTTTCTTTTTTGCTTATTCCGTCTTCTTCTTCATGTCGCCAAACGCGTTGGCGAGGGCGGCGATGGAAGCCGCGGCCACCGAAGGGGCCGAGTGCTGCAGGAGCCGGTCCGACCTCGCCGACCAGGCCGAGGTGGAGGAACAGGCCGACGCAGATCTTGGCCTGGATCCGAACGACGCCGAAGCCGTGGCCTGGCGGGACAGGAACTGGGCCGAGGCAGAGCTGAAGGCGGCGTCGGTCCATGCTTGGACCGACGCGGCGGCGGCATGGGCGCGAGGCGGCACGGAGCCGGCCTGGCTTGAGATGCCGGAGGGCACGGTGGTGGCGGCGACGGTCTTTGAGTCGTCGCTGGCGAGGGAGCGTGGCCGTGGAGGCCGGGCTGCGGTGGTGATCCCCGATCGGGCGGTCGTGGAGGTGGCGGATGACTCCCCGCCGCAGGCCGACGTGGTCGGGCGAGCGGGGGCTGATGGTGGTGGAGGCGGCGCCATCTTGGAAGAGACGCTGCGGGCGGCGGTGTCAGAGGCGCCGCCGGTTTTGGAGGAGGCACCGCGGGCGGCGGTGCCGGAGGTCGCCCCGGCAGCTGGGCCGGAGACAGTGACGCAGGGCATCCCGGTGTCCGGGTCATTGTCGGCGCCGGGAGGGGCGTCGAAGGAGGTGCTGGCCGTGTCGCGGGCGGCCAGCGGGGAGTACGCCTTGGTGCCCCAGCAGGGAGGGCGCCGAGCTGTCGTTCCGCAGCCGGCATGGAGCGGGGGCGCCATTGTCTTCGGGCCTGCAACCCAGGAGGAGGCGGCGCTGGAAGCCGTCAGTCGCCGCCTGCGAGGCCGGACGGAACGGCTCGAGGCCTTCGCCCAGGCCGAGGTGGAGCGGACACTCGACCTGGAGCGCGCCGTTGTGGTAAGTTTTCTTATAATTTCTTCTTTGTGGGGGCGCGCCAGCGCACCCACTGAGTGTAGCCCCCGAGGTTCGGGCCAAATACGTAGTAGTTGGGTTGAATCTTTAGAGTGTTGGCCTTGTTCTCGCTTCTACTTTCTTCAGCATCTTGATGCCTTCCGGGTTGCTGCCTACAATCGTCTCCTGGGCAAGCACCGAGAGCTCACGGGGCAGATTGCCGCCAAGGAGGAGGAGCTCCACGTCGCTGCAGGTATTCTTGTGCTCTTTTCTAGTGGGGGGGCGCTAGCGCACCCACTGGGTGTAGCCTCCGATATTTGGGCCAACTGTGTAACAGTTGGGCCAAATCTTAAGTCTTGCTTTTTTTCTTCTGCTGGGTCCTTCTTTTTCGCAGTCGAGGTGCTGTCATGGCGGACTCGTCTGCTCTGGGCCGGTCATCACTACGACCGGCTCGTTGCCGACACCGGCCGTCTTGGCATCGAGGCGGCGCAGGCGAGGGCGGTGGCGGCCGTGGCTCGGCGGTCTCTTGACGAATTCAACCGGCTGCATGAGCAGCTGGCGGGTCACAAGAGCTGCTTCGAGGCCGAGGTGGAGCACCTTAAGCCGGAAGCCGCCAAGGTGGCAGAGGCGCAGAAGGCCCTGGTGGAGGCGGACCAGCAGCGCGGCCAGCTGGCGGACAACAAGGGCCTGCTCCAGGCCGAGGTGGATCGCCTGCGGGAGCAGGTCGCCATGGTTGAGGGGGCCCGCTAGGACGAGGCCCGTCGCTGCGAGGCGGCCGAGAAGGCGGCCAAAGACAAGGACGCCGAGCTGAAGGCGGCCCTTGCCAAGGCGGCTGATCTGGAGAAGGCGCTCAGGAGCACGACGCGCCATCGAACGGGAGCGGCGTGGTATGTTGCTTGTAGCGCAGCACGTGGAAGAGTCCTTCTCCAGTAAGTGCTTTTTCTTGTCATTCGCCGGGTCGGGATCCGGCCTTTCTTCCTTGTTGTTCTTCTTCTAACTTGCTTTTTCCTTTGCGGCAGGGGCCTTCCCGGAGAGGCAGCGGCCGGCGGAGGAAGCCGTCCGCCATCAGCGTGACCCGACCAGCGTCGTTGGATCCGGGACGGATCCGTGGGTGGCCTGGACCTTCCCGGAGATCATCGCCGCCGCTGAGGCCCGCTTGCAGGTCCTGGGAACGCAGTTGGGGCGGCTGTCCCAGGCCGGCACCGCAATGACGGTGGCCCTATGGCCGGACTCCGTCCAACCGAGAAGCTCCTCGCGCCTGGCGCGTTGGTTGGAGATGGGGCCGGACCGGCTTGGCGAGTGGCGCGTCTCCGCCACTCGTGCCGGTGCTAACATGGTGCTCCGGTTCGCACTGTCCTGGCATCCGGACCTGCAGCTGGACGCGTTGATGGGCCAGCGGGCCGGTTTGGAGCAGCACTTGCAGGAGCAAGCCGTCCGGATCGCCTCCTGGGCCAGCTACATCGCCGAGTTCGCCTTCCACGACGAGTTCCATCCGGAGCGGATGGAAGACGGCAGGGCCGTGGACGGTGAAGACTATGGCTTGCTCCTCCACGATCCGGAGGGGAGCTCGGAGGAGACGGGCGTCTACCGCGACACGGGTGCTGAGGAGGACACCGGTACCTTGCTGGATCCGGAGGCCGCCAGGGGAGAGCCGTCGACGTCGCGACGTGGCGGTGAAGATGCCTGAGACACTTTGTGTAATAATTTGTTAAATAGCAGGTCCACCCACCCACTGGGGGTTTTAGGGTGTAATGAACTCGGGTTGTGGGCCTTTTCTTAAATACTTGTCTAGATGTCGTGGGTGCTTTTGCTTTTTGCCTTCCATTTTTGGACCGATTTCATGCGTTTTTCCTTTC
>NC_041390.1:572845140-572884707 GCF_002162155.2 Triticum dicoccoides | reverse complement strand
GGCTGAGGCTCCGGTCCGTGACAAGGAGTTCGGTTCTTTGAGAGGAGTGCGCAGGATTTGGGTCCCTTGAAACATTGAGCGCGAGCGAAACACCCGCTGGGCCGGCTGGCGGCAATCCGGCGAAGCCGGTTGGCGAGCAGTCGGTCGTGCGGCTGTTCATTTGATGAATCAAAATTTTTTCTACCTCCTTTATTTTTCATGTATTTTTCTGATCAGGAAAAATACAAAATTATGTCAGTTATTTTGAAGTTATTCTAATCTCGTACACACACAAATTTGCAATTATTCATCTATTACTGGAATTTGGATTTATTTTATCGATGCAAATTGGATTTGGATAGAAGGGTACATTCTTTCTAATATTTTAGATAGAAGAAATGTTTCTTCTATCTAAAATATTAGATAGAATTTTGCTCATTCTTGCAATTGCTCAGGATACCCTCTTTTAGCTGCTAGGTCTATTTCTTAGTTCAAGATCCCTCTTACTAACTAGAATAAAAGAATTAGTAGATCTGTTCCGCCCAAAATGGGAATGGGTGCTAGGGTTATGAACTTATAATCATGGAATCGACTCGATCATCAGATTATAAGTTCATTCCATACCGAACCTTAAAATAAGGAATAAGGAAGCCAAATAGCTAAAAAACGATAGTTTTGGTTTACTAGAACCATCCGCATATTATTTCAGCTTGGTGGAAACCCAATTCTTTTCCTCAGGATCTCCTGAATGAAATTAGGGAACGAAGTAAGTAGATTAGATGGATTTAGATAGAATTTCTATCTCCTACTCTATAAGGATCATCTAGAAAGCGTTAGTCGGGTTGATCGACCCGACAGCCTTTGACTTAGTGTATGAAGCGTAAAGGAGCTTTGGTCCGTTGTGCTTGCTAGCCGGCAGCCAAAGCTAGATCTATGTCTTTGGGGCGAAGTGGGGGACCGCGACATCCTAAATTTATCAGGAATCACCAAGTAAGGCAGCGGGGTGGCGACCGAGCCAGCTAGCCCCCGAGCCCCCGGGTCGAGCGAGTCGGACCGGTGGCCGGGTTCAGTGGTATAGTGATGCAAGAAAATAGGACACAAAAATTGGTCGACAAAAGGCAGCCCACGAGTCTTGTTCGAGGACCCCATAGTTTCACGCGTTTACAAAAGGCGACCATACATACGCTCCTGCGGCTAATTGTAAAATGGGCGGAGGAGTTCCGCACTCCATGGCCGGGTCGTTTCTTCACCGGCGTTGTCCTTCTTGTGCTTCCTTGACTTGCATGCGTTGATGAGGTAGGAGGCGTTGCGGTCGCGCAAGGCCCTGCTCACGATGAATGGGCTCTCCCATGAAGGGGACAGCTTGTGCTGGCCTGCCTGCTCTTGGATGAGTCGGAGGATGAGGTCGCCCTAGCGGAACGCGAGGGGCTTGATCTTCTTGCTGTGGTAGTGCCTCAGGCCTTGCTGGTAAATGGTCGAGCGACTGAGCGCCAGGAGGCGTGCTTCTTCGAGCAGGTCGACGCCATCTTCGTGGGCTTCTCTAGCTTCGGCTTCGATGTACATCACAACGCGCGGTGAGTCGAACTCGATGTCGGTCGGGATGACGGCTTCGGCTCCGTAGACAAGGAAGAACGGGGTGAACCCGGTAGACCGATTCGGCGTGGTGCATAGACTCTAGAGAATGGCTGGCAACTCGTCAAGCCAGCTGCCGGGTGAGCGGATGAGTGGCTCGACGAGTCGCGGCTTGACGCCGGACATGATGAGTCCATTGGCCCGTTCGACCTGCCTATTGGACTGCAGATGCGCAACGGAGGCCAGGTCGAGGCGGATGCCGGAGACGGAGCAGTATTGTTCGAGCGCGCCCTTGGAGAAGTTGGTGTTGTTGTCGGTGATGATGCTATTCGGCATGCCGTAGCGCACCGCTATGTCCTTGATGAACCAGACGGCTGTTGGCCCGTCCAGTTTCTTGATTGGTCTTGCCTCAATCCACTTGGTGAATTTGCCCACTGCCACCAGCAAGTGCGTCATGCCACCTCGAGCGGTTTTGAAGGGTCCCACCATGTCGAGTCCCCAGACCGCGAAGGGCCAGATGATCGGTATGGTGCGGAGTGCTGACGCCGGCTTGTGGCTGTGTTTGCTGAAGCGCTGGCATCCCTGACACTTGAGGACGAGCGACTCGGCATCCTGGAGGGCCATGGGCCAGTAGAAACCATGGTGGAACGCCTTGGCCACTAGGGATCGTGATGCGGCATGGTGTCCGCACTCTCCCTGGTGTATGTCGCGGAGGATGTCGATGCCCCGTTCCTGCTCGACGCAGCGCTGGAACACGCTGGTGGAGCTGCGCTTGATGAGCTCATTGTTGATGATGCTGTAGGCGGACGCCCGGCGTTGCACTTGCCGAGCTTCGGTCTCATCCATGGGGAGAAACCTGTTCTCCAAAAATTCTGATATTGGGAGGGCCCAAGATGGAGACGTAACCATGGCGAAGACGGCCACCAGGGTGGGTTCCGAGTCGGCAGCCCCCGAGCCGGGTTGAGCAACCCCCGGGTCGGGTATAGCGACGGCCGAGTCTGGGACGATGGTGGCCGGGTCGAGCTGAGCAGCCCCCGGGCGGGGTTCAGCAGTCCCCGGGCCTGGTTCGGCAGTCACCGGTCCGGATTGAGGTGCGGCCGGGTCATATGGAACGTGGATGGACTCGGAGTCTGGTGATGGCTTAACGGGCGGCTTGCGCAGGTGCTCGAGGGAGACGCCGGACGGGATGGCTTGCGGTGACGAGGCGATCTTGGCGAGCGTGTCGGCTGCTTCATTCTCCGCGCGCGGGACGTGGAGGAACTCGCAGCCCTCGAAGGATCCGGACAACTTCTGGACGAGAAGGCGCTAGCTTGCCATGTTGGAGTCACGGGCGTCCCATTCGCCGGAGCACTGCTGCATCACCAGGTCCGAGTTACCATAGCACAGGATGCGCTGGATGCCGAGTTCCATGGCAAGCCGGAGGCCGTGCACAAGCGCTTCGTACTCGGCGACGTTGTTGGAGGCGGTGAAGTGGATCTGGAGCGCGTAGTGGAGCCGGTCGCCCTTCGGGGATGATAGTACGATGCCGCCCCCAAGCCGAGTCGCATCTTGGACCCGTCGAAGTGCATGCACCAATGCGTCGAGTTGGGAGGCGACGGTAAGTACTGGGTCTCGGTCCAGTCGACGAGCAAGTCGGCCAGGGCTTGAGACTCGATCATGGTGCGGGGCTCGTAGAGGATGGTGTGGCCGTCTAGCTGGATCGCTCACTTGGCAACCCGGCCAGAGGCATCCCGGCACCCGATGATTTCTTTGATAGGCGCTGTGCTGACCACGGTGACAACGTGCTCTTGGAAATACTGCTTCAGCTTCTTGGTGGTGAAGTACACGCCATAGCACATCTTCTGTTAGTGCGGGTAGTTCTGCTTGGAGTTGGAGAGCACCTCGCTCAGATAGTAGACTGGGCGCTGGACGGCTTGGATCTTGCCCTTCTCTGGTCGCTCGACCACCAGTACCATGCTGACCGCCCGCGAGGTCGCGGCTATGTAGAGCAGCAGCCGCTCCTTGTCGGTCAGTGCGACCAGGACTGGTGCGGTGGAGAGCATGCGCTTGAGGTCTTGGAAGGCCTCGTCTGCCTTGCTGTTCCATTCAAACGGGCTCGTCTTCTTCATCAGCTGGTACAGGGGTAGCGCCCTCTCGCCCAGCCGGCTTAGAAATCGGCTGACCGAGGCAAAGCATCCGGTGAACTTCTGGACATCGCCCAGCCGAGCCTGCTTGCGCATGCGCTTGATGGCCTTGATCTTCTCCAGGTTCGCCTCAATGTCCCGTTCTGAGACGAGGAAGCCGAGTAGCTTCCCGGCCGGGACGCCGAAGATGCATTTTTCCGGGTTAATCTTGACCTTGTATTCGCGGAGGTTGGCGAACGTTTCCTTCAAATTGTCGAGGAGCGTGAGGTGCTGCTTGGTCTTCACCACGATGTCGTCCTCGTACACGTGGATATTGCGGCCGAGTTGCGGTAGCAGGCATTTCTACATACAGCGCTGGAAGGTGGCGCCGGCGTTCTTCAAGCCGGACGACATGGTGATGTAGCAATACGCCCCAAATGGCGTGATGAAGGACGTCTTCAGGGCGTCGGCCGGGTCCAGCTTGATCTGGTGGTAGCCAGAGTAAGCGTTCAGGAAGGACAGGAACTCACACCCGGCGGTTGAGTCGATGACTTGGTTGATCCGCGGGAGGGGGAACGGATCCTTGGGACAGGCCTTGTTGAGGCTGGTGTAGTCGATACACATGCGCCAGGTCTTGTTCTTCTTCAGGACGAGGACTGGATTGGCCGGCCACTCGGGGTGAAACACTTCCATTATGAAGCCGGCCGCCAAAAGCTTGGCCACTTCTTCACCAATGGTTCTTCTCTTTTCTTCGGAAAATCGTCGTAGGGGTTGACGGACAGGCTTGGCGTCCATGCGGACGTGAAGTTTGTGCTCGGCGTACTTCCTCGGGATACCCAGCATGTCCTTGGGGGTCCATGCGAAGATATCCCGATTCTCACGGAGGAAGTCAACGAGCTCGCCTTCCTATTTGCTGTCCATGCGGGCGCCTATGACAATGTATTTGCTGCAGCTGGGGTCTTTTGGGTTGAGCTTCACTTTCTTAGTCTCCTTGGAGGGCTTGAAGGCGGCCTCGCCGGCCGGGTCCTTGGTCGGGATCGACGCGGCGGAGGCCTTGCCTGCCAGGGCGATGATCCGGTCGAGCTGGCGCCGCTCCTTGGCAATGACCAGCGACTCGGCCAACTTGGCGCCGTCTCGGACGCACTCCAGGGACTTGCGGTAGTCGCCGGTGATAGTGATGAGGCCCTTGGGACCTGGCATCTTCATCTTCAGGTACGCGTAGTGGGGAACCGCCGTGAACTTGGCGAGCGCGGGCCGACCCAGCAACACGTGATACGCGCTGGACAGGTCCACCACCTCGAACCAGATTGGTTCGTGCCGGAAGTGGCCGCTGTCACCGAACAAGACATATAGCCGGACCCGGCCAATGGGGGAGAAGGAGAGGCTGGGCACGATGCCGTGGAAGATCGTTCGGGTTGGCTCCAGGTCCTCGGCCTTGAGGCCGAGCTTGGTCATCGTGTCGCAGTAGAGAATGTTGATGCTGCTACCGCCGTCGATGAGGACTCGGGAGAACTAGCATGTGCGCCGCGCGACAATGGTGGGGTTGAGGACGATGGCGTAACCACCCGGACTCGGCATGACTGCCAAGTGATCCTCCCGGGTCCAGGTGATCGGGCGATCCGACGAATGCATGAACTCCGTCTTGGCCGGGACGACGGTGTTCACCTCCAGCCGAAGGAGGCGCTCGCTGCGCTTGTCGTCGCCGAGGCTGGTGAAGACGACGTAGGCCGCGTTCTAGTCCGGGTAAGCATCGTCGCGCATCGCGCCGCCAGCTGGAGGCTGCGGTGGATGCGGAGGCGGCTGTCCCGCGCCGGGAGCTGGAGCCAGAGGGGGCGGGACATCGCCCCTCATGATGCGCTTGGTGATGGCGCACTGCCAAAGCGTGTGCGTGGAGGGTTTTGCGTCGCTATGGTGCTTGCAGGGGGCGTCAAGCATCTACTCGAAGCTCATGGCGGGTTGCCATGCCGTCTTGCCAGTTTGCCGGTGCTTCGCCACCGGGTCCGCTGCGGGTTCGGCGGCCGCGATGAGCCGGTTGCCGTAAAGCGGCACCGGCTGGTCGGCCTTGCGCTTGTTGTTCTGGTGATGCTGCTGTCGGCTGCTTTCACCGGCCGGCTTCGGAGGGGGAGCCGGCTTTGTCTTGCCAGCTTCATCCAGTGCCACCTGGATCTTCATGGCGGAGTCGGCGGTGGCGTACTTGTCCGCCGCCACCATGAGCGCGGCCATGGTGGCCAGCTCAGGGTGTAAGAGCTTGTGCTTGAGGAGGGTGCTATCTCGGTACCCGCTGACAAAGTACTGGATCGCCTGGACTTCATGGACGCCCTCGCAGCTGTTCTGGAGCTCAGTCTAGCGTGCGAGGTACTCGCGACCGGTCTCCGCAGGCCCCTGCACGCACATGGCGAGCTGGCTAGGGCGGCTGGGTCGCTTGTAGGTCCCCGTGAAGTTGCGGATGAAGGCTTCCTCGAAGTCCACCCACGTGTTGATGCTGCCCATCGGCAGGCTGTTCAGCCATGTGCGGGCCGACCCTTGGAGCATGAGCGGTGCGTAGCGCACAGCGAGACAACGATTGGCACCGGTGATGCCAATGGTCGTGGTGTAGTCGGTGAGCTAGTCTTCTGGCTTCACCGTCCCATTGTACTTGGGGGTGTTGCGGGGGAGCATTAATCCTTTGGGGAAGGGCTCCTCCCGGATGCATGGGCCGAAGCACGCCGGACCGATAGCGCCGCTCTCCTCCACCTCCAGGGAGTGAGCGAGCCGATCGAGGCGGTGGCGAGCGTCAGCGTCGTCAATGGCGCACGGGCCGAGTCGACTTGCGGCCAGGCCACGGGGGGTCAGGTCGGTTGGAGCCGGACGCCGGCCATGCTGGCCGGGTCCGCGCTGGATCTCTAGGACGGACTCGTCGCCCAATCCGCCGGCGGCTGTAGCGGCCAGGTCGCGCCGAGTCCGGGCTCGTCCGAAGTGCGCCTCGCCGGGTGGCGAGGAAGCGGTGTGCAGAAGTTTGTCGGGCCCGCCAACGCGGGCGGAGCCGGATCCCGCCGGCTTGGCGAGCTAGTTGAGGCGGTCCTGCTGTGTGTTGGCGGCGTGGAGGAGTTCGCGCATCCGCCCGATGCGCTCTTTCAGCTCCTCGCCCGCGAGCTGGTCCAGGCCGGCTGCGGCTGCCTGGGTAGCGCGCATATTCTTCGCTGGGGTCTCGTAGACGGTTGGGACGGTGCCGAGGGCCCGGCCGATCGCTCCTCCCTGGGCACGCACGTCGGCGACCCGGCTTGGGTCAGCCGCGGCGAGCATGAATCCGTAGGCGGCATCGCGCTCCAGCTGAGCGGCGTCCATGTGACGCTGAGTGGCGGCGAGCATCTCGGACAGGTCCAGCATCTGCTGGCGCCTTTCCTCGAGCTGGGTTCGGGCCTCAGCGACGTTGGTGGCATCGACGTCCGTGCCGATGGGGATGCGGATGCTCTGCATCTCGGTGCGCAACGGATCAGACGGCTCGATCCAATCCGCTACGACCCTAGCTTCGGCGGCCTTCCTCGTCTTGCTCGACAAGGAGGAGGCGCCGTCGCCGGTGACGAAGACCTCCACGTGGACGTCCATTGCCCCGGCGGAAATGCCGCCACCGAGGGAGAGGGGAGAGTCGGAGTAGCTGAGCACCTCGCTGGGGTACTCGTCGCCCGCGAACGCATCAGAGATGCGCAGCGCGGCGAAGGAGAAGGGCCCCGACTGAAGCATGTTCCCATCCAGCTCCTCGAGCTGCCACACGGTGGGCGTCAACTGTCATGGTGGGCGCACGGTAGATGCCATGGGATGGCTAAAGAGAGGAGGAGGCTCGAGGGTGCTAGTGGACTCCATAGGCGAGGTTGGCATGAGCGGGCGCGGGACATCGGACATACCCAGGTTCGGGGCTCTCCGGAGAGATAATACCCCTAATCCTGCCGAGTGTAGTTGTATGATTGATAGTACAATGTTGCTCGTGGAGCTGTATGGAGGAGGAAGGAAGCTGGCCAAGGCTTAGGCAATTCCCTCTCCTTGGGTGTTGCTAACTAGGTGTGTGTGATGGAATGAGTTTGCTTGTATCCATGAGGGCTCCTGGGGGGTATTATAGGTCAACCCCCCAGGGGTACAGTGGTAATGTTACAAGTCGGTGGGTCCGTATTGTTGGTGTCCGAGAACCCGGGCTAGGTCCCACTGAGGGCTTGTGGTTTGTCGGGTTCCCCTAGGTGCGGGCCCCGCATGACTAGGGGGACTGTGCGCCGTCTTGTCGATCGTCAGGGCGTGGCCGAGTCGAGTCGCGTACACTGCTCTCCGTCAAGTCGCCGCTTGTTGTTGTCAGCGGTGAAGGCGGGGGCACTGTAGCCACGCCGGCTGTTGGTGTCAAAACCGGCATATCTCAGGTAGGGGGTCCCGAACTATGCGTCTAAGGCGGATGGTAACAGGAGGCAGGGGACACGATGTTTACCCAGGTTCAGGCCCTCTTGATGGAGGTAATCCCCTACGTCCTGCTTGATTGTTCTTGATGATATGAGTATTACAAGAGTTGATCTACCACGAGATCATAGAGGCTAAACCCTAGAAGCTAGCCTATGGTATGATTGTTTGTTGTCCTACGGACTAAACCCTTCGGTTTATATAGACACCAGAGGGGGCTAGGGTTACACAAAGTCGGTTACAAGGGAGGAGATCTACATATCCGTATTGCCAAGATTGCCTTCCACGCCAAGGAAAGTCCCATACGGACACGTGACGGAGTCTTCAATCTTGTATCTTCATAATCCAACTGTCCGGCCAAAGTGTATAGTCCGGCTATCCGGAGACCCCCTAATCCAGGACACCCTCAGTAGCCCTTGAACCAGGCTTCAATGACGATGAGTCCGGCGCGCAGTTTTGTCTTTGGCATTGCAAGGCGGGTTCCTCCTCCGAATACTCCATAGAAGATTTTGAACACAAGGATAGTGTCCGGCTCTACAAAGCAAGTACCACATACCACCATAGAGAGAATAATATTTCCACAAATCTAATCACACGTTTTGACAGCATGACATCATGCCATGGCCCGGTCTTTATTCGAACCGTTTTTCTCAACCAGTGCTGCACATATTGCGAGGCAGTTTTCTTGACACGTCTTGTCAAAGCAGAGACCGTGTCCCCCTTATTACGGGATTCTCATCAATACGGACGTGGGTAACCCAATCGTGCCTGTTAGTATGACTCCTCGATTTTAGGCAAGTCCCAAACGGCTACGAGGAGGACGCTTGATATTCATCCTCTTTATAAAGAGGCTGAGGCCTGTCCCTTTTTCCCTCTTGTGCTCAATCGAATCCTTCCCCCGCCTTGAGTTCCAACACCCAAGCCTCAAGTCAGGCGCTTCGAACCTTAAACCATGTCCGGATCCAATCTCCAAGGTCGGTGGATGCCTTCCTCTGTCACAGAGGAAGACATCAAGAAGCTGAGAGAGGCCAGGTATCTGACCGCTGAAATCTCACACAGGCTGCCTGCCCGAGGGAAGGTCATCCCCACTCCCGAACCCAACGAGAGTGTTGTGTTCATATCTCACTTCCTCCGAGGGCTAGGCCTCGCTCTGGATCCCTTTGTTAGGGGGCTCATGTTCTATTATGGACTGGATTTCCATGATCTGGCCCCGGATTCCCTCCTTCACATCTCGTCGTTTATCATCCTGTGTGAGGCCTTCCTCCCCATTACCCCACACTTCGGTCTGTGGCTCAAGACCTTCAATGTGAAGCCGAAGATGATCGAGGGGCGGCACTCAGAGTGCGGAGGTGCCGTAATAAGAAAAAGCGCTGATGCTCCATGGCCAGAAGGTTCCTTCCCAGAGGTGTCCAGTTTGTGGCAGCAGGAGTGGTTCTATATCACAGCTCCCCGGAGTTCCAAGTGGGTGGCCGCCCCTGCCTTTCGCTCAGGCTCCCCACCACAACTGACGTCATGGATCAACAAGGGGCTGAACTGGGGGCCAGTAAATGATGTGCTGGTATTGCAGAGTCGCATCTGAGATCTCCTTGAGAGAGATGTCAGCCTGGTCAAGGTAATGCAAGTCATGCTAGTTCGTCGAGTCCAGCCTTGCAAACGTCAACCCCTTCGTATGTGGGAATTCAACCCGAAAGGACCGTGAACTATTCAGCACTTCCTCGGCATGACGCTCGAAGAGATGTACAAATTGTTCTTCGGACCCCAAATAGAGTGTCCGGACACCACCGAGGATGCGGGTCTGAGCTGTAATCGCCCCGATACCCAAGTAAGTAAGCCCATGGACGAACACGCTGTCTTTCTATTTATCATAACATCATTATGAAAAGTCGCTCTTTGACCAGGACTAGATAACAAAGGAAAAGATGATCAGGGGTTCGGGCCCCCTTCCTGAAGGTTTGGCCAATCCAGTGCTAGACAGAATGCTCGAGCCGGCACCTTGTCAGGTGCCCTCAGGGGAAGATGAAGGGGGAATAAAGAGGATGAAAGAAGGCTTCACACATCATTCATCTGAACCGGGGGAATTAGCGCCTCCTCGAAGGAGGACAACCAAGGATAAGGATCTGAAATCCCCTCTCCCCAAGGAAGGAAGAGGACCACCTCTGAAGACCCGGAAACAAAGGTTCCAAACGGGGGAATAAATCTTCGCCAGAGGGTCCTGCCTCGGAGGGTATGCTTGCCGCATAGTGTCCGCAAGGGGATCAACCCTCTACCGAGCTATAAGTGAAAAGGTACTTAATAGTAAAAATATCATACATTACTTCTGAAAATAATAACCGAAGTGTATATCTTGCAGTTCGGATCGTAGCCCTTCTCGATAGAGTTCGTCTTCAGGGGATCTTCTTCCGGAGATGATGGAGAGCGAAACACCTCCCCCAGCCACCCCGCCTCATGAGGCGGGTGACCCTGAAGTGTCATTGCGGAGGGTTTCTCCTGATCTGCCAAGGCCAGAGGGTAATCCTTTGGCCACCCAAAGTCCTCAGTATTCAACTCCTAAAGAGAGCAAAAGAAAGAGTCCGGAACCGTACAGTGTGCGGTCGGACGCACTGAAGGATCTTCTGGAGCAAGTGGCCATCTCAGAAGCGCATCGTGCACTAATGGGTATGGTGATTGAAAGGATTTCATCCACCGAAAGAGGGTTACATGAAGCTTTTATGAGTTTGCTAAAAGGCTTTGAGGTACGTGAAATAGTGTATGTTTTTGACAATACCGCACACGTTAGGTGTGCCCTATGCAGATAGTAGCCCCTGAGACTCTGGTTGCCATCGAAAAACGGCGGCAAACAGAGGATCATAGTCCCAGGAAATAATCCGATTGCCTTCATGTGCAGGTGGCTGAAGGTCCAATGGCTAGCCGGACTGATGAGTTTTCCGAGCTAAAGCGGCAACTTGATATGGCAGATGCCGACATCATGCTTGTCAACAAGCGGCTTGGCGAGGCACAGGGTATGTGATTTCTCTGGTGATCAACACATAGTAAGAGGAGCATGATGCCAGTATCGTTAATATGTTGTCCCTTCAAATGGAGCTGCCACCGTGGAGACCCTTCGGGTGGAACTTGCCCGAGCCAAGGAACAAGCCCGGAATAGCAATGCGGCCGCTCTAAAGGTGGTCGAAGAGCTGAGGGCCAAACAGGCCACGCATTGCCAAAGCAAGGAAAGAATGGCCGACATGGACGTTGAGCTGAAAGATGCCGCCGACCATTACCAGCTTCTAGAAAAAGAAAGCCGAGCGAAGGCGAGAGACCTGGAGAAGGCCATGGTAGCAGCCAAGGAAACCCGCTCCAAAATCAGAGCGACGAAGGAGGAACTGCGTCAAGCTGGAGATATCGCGGCTGGGAAGCCCTTTTTGTTACGGAATAAGTTCGGAGATCCAAAGTATGCCCCTCTTGACCAACTATGGAGTTCTGCAGACGCATATGTGGATTTGGCAGCCAGTGCTGCTGATGCGGCCGAGTACTTCAAGGATCAGAAAGATTGTGAAGTGGAAAAGCTGTTTTGGTCATAGTTCCATGCTCCAGTTTGTCCGCTGCTATTGAATGAGCAAATGGTCGAGTGGGCTGAGCTCCATAGGTTGTCTGGACTTGCCATGAGGTCTGTTGTGGATCATCTGTAGCCGGAAGGGCCAAGGCCGAATAGTTACTTTAGTTTAGTGCAACAATTCCTTGGTGATGTGCCGCACATCGACGCTATTAAGAGGTCGGCGTGCATAGAGGGTGCGCGGATGGCACTTACCCGTGTCAAGACATACTGGGCAGATATGGAGGCCTCCTCTATTGCGACACAGGGTTCGGCCGTGGGCCGAGTAGCTGCCGAGCACTACCTTGAATAGGTCCTTGAAGGCACTCGTTCGATAGAGGCGCAATGCTCGAAGAATATTATGTTCTAGTGACATGTATTCCCACTGTAAAAACAATATTTTATTGAAGTATGAAGGCTGTGTTTATACTTTTGCCTGAAAGTATTATGATGCCTCATGTGCGGCCGTTTATGTATATATGTATATAACCTGAAAGTTTGCAGTCGTCGGGTTCAGCCCCCATGCATATAATGCGGGGGTGTTCGCAAAAAACGCATATTCACACTTGATCCAACGTCTTGGACCGTTAAGGAGGTGGTAGCGCAGCGAACGAGGCAATCAGACTATATTGCTTTAACACTTTCACTTAGACATAGGAGTTTGACTGCGGGACTACTAGATAGCCCCTGGTACCTCCGCGCTCATCCGAATATGGGGCGCATACGTACAAGACCGGGAAACGGCCCTTCGTTAATGCGGAGGAAACCCGAAGATTCCGCTAAGTCATCGAGTGGTTGACTAGTCTCGTGCTGTATCATGACAGTCAGTTTTCGGCTTTCTCTACTAAGGTGCTCATCCGGATGAACCAGGGCACAATCGCAGTAGTTCTCCCAGTGCTACGTTAGCCGATATAGCGGAACGTAAGGTACCAAAACATGGGAGCCAGGCAAACCCAACATTTGACCAAAGACATGATTCGAAGCTGATGCATATAAGGCCAAACTCGCGACGCCGAATACTCCCTAAGGTATTCGGTCTTTATAACATATGCTGGGCTGAACAATGCCCTTAATAATAAACCCCGAATGTCCAGGTACGTGCAATATCCTGACGTGGCCAAATGCCAATAACGTCACCATCCTTCTCGGTTGCATGAGCATGGTGTGCTTAGTATTTTTTAAGAAATGCTCTCTTGCTTCACTTAGATTTATTTGAGAGATAGTAAAATTTTGAAGAAATTCTCTCTTGCTTCACACTACAAGAAATATGGCCAATTATGACTCCCCATTTTTGTCGTTAATTCGCCATTGCTTTCGTTTATTGACCTTTTTTGACCAATTTCAGAAGGTTAACAGTTGGTCGTCAAGAACGAACAAACGTGACCTTTTCCGGAATTTTCGTCATGGCCACCCTTGACCAAAATTTAGGTCATTAAATCTTTGACCAAAATTATGGTCATTACTAATGAGCCTAGACCACGTAGGATCTGATGTGGCCGAGCCAACGTGGCACATGCGATGACATGGATGCCATGTAGGATCAGTCCAAATCAGTTGTTTAATGGGTTGAGCCCAATAATTCAGCCCATTAAATTTACTTTTGGGCCACAAGCATGGGCCAAGCCCAACAGATCAGTTCTTGGGCTGAGTTGTGCAACCAATTTATTTAATCCATCATTAATTGGGCCAGCCCTTTTATCTACCCAACAAAAACATTTTGTTTTTTTCTGTCAAAGGGCCTTGAAACGGTCCAGCCCACTTACACAATTTCGTATTTTCAGTCCAGCCCTTATTGAAGGGTGACCAACAACAACCAACAGTATCTCAAAAAGAAAAATACATTGCACAATTTGGCAGTCAACCAACAAAGGAGAATATAATGACAATAATAATATAATTCTCCAGGATTTCAATAACTTAGGCCCAGCATTATCTTTACACCACAGGTTCATAAGATGCACCAAACAAAATAACAAAACCAATGTTCATAATATGGTCATGTCCATATTGTGCACTAGTAACCAGTAACATAAGATGGCACCAACCAAAACAACACAACCAGTGAAGGAATGTGTTGGAGGACATTCTTCAGTGAGAATGTCAGCAACAATAGCAGCATCACTCTTTGGTTCTCCACCTTTTGGTACCTCATGTCCCATAGGACTTTCCATGTCAGCCTGACATTTAAAGAAAGATGTACACATGAGCAGAGTACTATGTCCATCAATATATTGCAGTTGGTTCTGAATGACTAGGGAACTTTATAAGAAAACTATTCAAGAATAGATTTCCTAGTAGCAGCAATTTAAGAAGATAACATCATAATACTAATACAACACCTGACATTTAAAAAAAGATGGGAAAAATCTATACTTCACATGACGCACAACAGCGTCTCGTGCGGCGGCTACCGCGCGCGGCTAGCTATAGCGCGGTGCATTGTTTGCTCAATACAGACTAGCAGCGATTGCTACATGGGCTGGACAACACATGCTTTTGTATATCCAGACTACATGCTACTAATTAAGTAGTAGTTATTTGAAAACTTTGTAGCAGACAAGCAGAACAAATCTTAATTGCTAATTATTTTTTTGCAAGTTACTGTTAGCTACATGAAATAAGCATGGCACAAGGTTTACTAAACAAGTAAGAATGCGAAACAAACCATTGTTGAAATTTAAGTCAAGCACGTAGCTTAAATGGGAACATGGAGCAGAGAAGAACTTAATACGTTTCAGGACCGCATATGTTGTTTCTTTAGTACAGTATATAGTATCAGATAAATTGCCGCAAGTCCTAGACATTTCATTCAGATCATATATGAAATGGCACGAGTTTCTCCATTCTGAAAGCTGGGAAGATAGATGCTTCAGGAAATCACTAGACAATTAATCAAAGAGCATACAACACCCTCTCTTGATTACCAGTATCCAACGATAAAGCAATGCCCGCTGGACTACTATAGGAACTGAAATTGCATGTATACTATCGCATTTCCAGTACCAAAAATGAATGTGCAATGCGATTAGGAAAGGGAAAATAGCAGCCATGCAACAGAGGACTGGGACAAACAAAAAAACTATAATAAAACAGGAATCACATACTGTACTACTTTGAACAAATCATCTCTATCAGATCCGTCAAGCAGAAATCATATAAGGAAATCAAGTGTAACAAGGATGAGGTAAACAAGCCACATCAACACATTAGAGAATACTAGAAACTTACTATCGCTTGAGTTGTCCACTCCACTTGGAGTGGAAAACAATCTGGTTGCTGAGCTTCTTCCTGGCTGTGCCCTTGTAGAGAGGGTCATGGCAGGCACGGCCACAGACATGGCCATTAACTGCACCCACGACCCCTCAATGCTCTCACCGCCCGGAGAGGAGGTGCCTTCCATACGGGCTCCTTCGGGTCTGAGAGAGCAAGAGCGAGGTCGTGGTTAGTAAACATCAAGGATGTTGTTGTTCTTGGTCAAGCTAAGTAAAAAATCATGAATACTTAATCCTCAAGATGCAGAACGCTTATTTACAGTAGTTTGGGTTTTAAAATGTTTCATCTTGAAGCATCACACTAGCAAATGATAGGAAAGATCACAGGAAACAGCACTACCCTGATCAAGTATACTACAAGCATAAAAAAAGTCAAACAAGCTCATTGCGCATTTTCTTTCAGCGTGAGACACAATAAGCATAAGTAACCACTAGGAAAATAAATTGCTATCTACAGGCCCTATTATCAGCAACAAGAACATTAGGCGATGAAGAATATAATTCCAATGCAATTTGTTAGCCAAACACACCCTGCCACCCCAACCATCTGACGATCCAATAAAATGTCTAGGAAATTCTATTGAGTGGCATCGGTCACGATTTCTATCTGGTGTGCTAGTAAATATGGACGATGGATGAACATCAAACATATCAAGAAAACAGTACATCAAGGCATCAACCTACTGTACATCATGTCAATTCACTCTACACCCAACCCGACACTATGAGGAACAACTCGTACAAAGCTACATGGAAGTCAATTAATCCTAAATTACTCAGTCTCATCGCAACCATTGACACAGTGGAATAACACTAACAATAGGGAAAATCCAAGGATAAGTTGCTGGGGTTGGGGGAGGTGGTGACGAGCAGCAGTACCAACACTAGCTACAGGCCCTGGGCAACCGCGGCCATTGAAACCTAGATTTGAGGAAGCGCAGGGCGAGGAGGATGGGGGGGTGACGGACCTTGCCGCTCCAGGTGTAGTAGACGGTGTGGCAGAGCACAGTGGAGAGGACCTTGACGCAGACTCGCCGGCCAGCGGCGGCGCCACCTACACGTCCTCGACCACGAGCGGCTTGTTCGCCTCGTACGCCACCGCCATTGCACGCAAACCAAACCCCAGCTCAGAGGCGGCGGAAGGGCGAGGAGGGGGCGCCAGGTCAGCCTAGAGGCACCGTGGCCTCCGGGGAAGACGAGGCCGCCATCATCGCCGCGCAAGCAGCCAGCCGCGAGGGCGGTCGGCAGGCGCCACGGTGGGCGCCGCTGCGGGATGCGTCATGGAAGGAGGCCGGGGACGGGGATGTGGTGATGGCGTCCACCCTGTTGCGCTTCTGCTGCTTGGACATGCGGGGCAGCAACCTCAGGAAGGAGGCGGCGAACACCAGCGCCGGCGCGCTCGATCTGCTGCGGGAGGGCAAAGGGGAGTGACTGGGAGGGGGGAGGAGGGCGGCAACAGGGCGAGGAGAGGGGGGGAGAGATCCGGATTGGGTTGCTAGGGTTTGGGTTGGGTGGCTGAGACTTGAGAATGAGTGAGAGACGTTCGATCCATTGGGTGTGGACGGTCCAGATCGGCTACAGTGGGATGATCCGTGGGAAAAGCCCTGATTGGTTCAGAAAATTTATGACAAAAAATAGTTCTAAGTACTAAAACTAGAGGCATTTTGTGAAGCAGCTATCAAAAATATTTTGCAAAACGGCTCATCTAAATTTTTCACTCAAGTTATACCACATTTTACGAATGATCACCAATTTGCATGCATTTTTTATCTTTCTGGCTATTTTTAATCATTTTTCTTGTTGCAAAAATGGTTTTTTGTGAAGAACCTACCAAATATTTGTTGCAAAATTGGACCAAATCAATTTTCTAAAATACTAGGTCATATTTAATGTACAATTGATCAAATGGTTCGGTGTCAAAAGCTTTGATCCACCTCTCGTAAAAAAGAGAAATTTCCGTCGATTCAGTTGGAAGTGGATCAAATTTGAACTGCGGCTGCCTTATAGTTTGCTCTTTAATTTTTCCAAAATTCATTTCTAGGTACATAAGTACCTATTTAATCAGAGAAACACCAAAAAAATTCCAAGATTCAACCACTAGCTAGGAACGGTCATTCCCGCTGTTTTGACCGCATTTTGAAACCGGCATAAAAAATTCAAAAAAAATCAAAAAATTGAAAAACCTCTGCATTGTGTCAATATATGTGACCAGGTTACAAGGAAAAATAATAAACTTGTAATACGGTAATTCCTTTAAAAAAGTGTTCTCAGAAATTAGCTATCATGTGCGAAGATTCATGGCTTTCAAGCCAAATGATCAATCTTACGACCACATTCATGGCATAGTTTTTCAAATGATCTCATATTGTGCACAAGGGTGTATCTTGCAATGGAAAACAATGTTTCCTAAGAAAGTTTTCATTTTCTTTGGACGAAAAATTCATTTTCCATTTTTTGAGTGCCCAAAATGAGTTTATTTGTGAAGGACTTACCATATATTTGTTGCAAAATGGGACCAGATCATTTTTATAATATAGTAGGCCATATTTAATGCACAATTTACCAAATGGTTGGGTGTCAAAAGATTTTATCCACCTCTGGTGAAAAAGACATTTTTTTGCCGATCCAGCTGGAAGCAGGTCAAATTTGAACTACAGCTGCCTTATAGTTTGCTCTTTATTTTTTCCAAAAATCATTTCTAGGTATATAAGTATCTATTTAATCAGAGAAACACCAAAAGTTTTCCAAGATTCAACCACTAGCTAGGAATGGTCATGCCCGCCGTTTTGACCGCATTTTGAAACGGGGATAAAAAATCCGAAAAAAATCAAAAAATTGGAAACCTTCGCATTGTGTTATTATATGTGACCAAGTTACCAGGAAAAATAATAAATTTGTAGTATGACAATTCTTTTAAAAAAGTGTTCTCAGAAATGAGCTATCATGATTGAAGATTCATGGCTTTCAATCCAAATTATCAATCTTATGGCCACATTCATGTCATAGTTTATTCAAATGTTTTCATATCGTGCACAAGGGTGCATCTTGGAATGGCAAACAATATTGCCTAAGGGAGTTTTCATTTTCTTTGGACAAAAAATTCAATTTTCATTTTTTGAATGCCCCAAATAAGTTTTTTTGTGAAGGACCTACCATATGTTTGTTGCAAAATGGGACGGGGTCATTTTTATAATTTATTAGGCCATATTTAATGTACAATTGACAAAATGGTTGGTTGTCAAAAGTATTTATACACCTCTGGTGAAAAAGACAAATTTCCACCGATTCAGTAGGAAGCGTGTCAAATTTGAACTGCAACTGCCTCATAGTTTGGTCTTTATTTTTCCCAAAAATCATTTCTAGTTACATTAGTATCTATTTAATCATAAATACATGGTTTGGTGGCGATACATCGAGGTTTGGACGGTGGCTGAGGGCCCCAACTCCAGAGCGCGTAAACTCGCATGCCCGCCACGTGGCCACCGCGTGACCGTGGCGTTGCCTTGTGTTTTGGGCAGCCTACGCATGTCTAGTGGGTTGGTCACTCCTCATGTAGGTTCTAGGAAGAAAATTACAATATAAGATTCTCACGAGGAGACCGAACTATGCTCAAACATGAATTAGCAGCCAAGTGTTTGATTAGTGGTGCGGGAAATGCGCATGGCACTACTAGGAAAAGGCCTACTAATGGCACACCTAATTTGGCCATTAATGAAGCATTAGTGGTGCGCCATTAGTAGCACGCCATTAGTATATTTTACTAATGGCGCACCACAGGTGCGCCATTAGTATCTGGTATACTAATGGCGCACCCCAGATGCACCATTAGTATATACAACAGTGCGCCATTAGTATGCCTCCCAGGGGGCCATGTATACCTAGGTGCTTTGGCATACTAATGGCGCACGACAGCAAGATGCGCCATTAGTAACTTCGGCATACTAATGGCGCACTCTTTAATGATGCGCCATTAGTATCCTTTGGCATACTAATGGCGCACTATGATGTGATGCGCCATTAGTATGAATATTAGGTTTTTTTTATTTTTTTATTTTCTGTTTTTTGCACAGGTTACAAAATGTATAATTGGACAAAATATAGACAGCACACATCAACAACAGATTCATCGAATACAATAGAAGATTAGTCTCTGAATACAATTCATCATTTTAGTCTCCGAATACAAGTCATCATATTAGTCTCCGAATTGAAAAGACCGAACAAAGATAGAACATTATATTACAAGTCTCGAGACCGCGAGTTTGTCTTCACATTACAAGTCGATATCGATCATCTAAACTACCATCACATAGAAGAGAGCTGCGGTCATCACGATGAAACTCGTCTTCATCCGGTTCCTCCAACGCTCCCTCCCCTCTCCCGCTAGATAGTGGGCGTATCTAGATTTGGCCTCGGCCCTAGTGGTGTACCCTTTGTAACTGTTACCGCTGAATCGGTGAACCTGTCTCCGACACTCCTCCCAGTCGTCGTAGACTCCGGGAACCTTACCCTTGTACACGACATACCACGGCATCGCTATGCAGTAGCCAAACGAAACGTTAGTACCAATTCACAGACAATACATAAGCAATATATAAGTATGCAACAGAACAATCGGAAGAGAAAAGCAAGACATTAATAGCATCGATTACATCTTAAGTTGAACGACTCTCGAAACCAAAGAGACATACTACAAGTTCATTAAAGTTTAATTACAACATGAGACTCAAGGGAACAGAGTGTGGATGAAGCCGCTGTCTATCGTGGGAGTCATGAAAGAACGGGCGTTGCCAGCCTGCATTTGTAGGATTGTGTCGATGTCACTGTTGGACAGTTGATTTCTGAGGTAGAACTGCCCCGCGGTACGAAGGACATCTTGATGGATGATTTCCGCAAACTCCGCCTGGATGCGAAAGAATTCTTGTCTGATGTCTGCGTCCTGGATTGCCGACACGCTCATGGCCCAATCTTTGAGTCTACTCGGTAGCAGAAGTTGATGATGGTCCCGTACGATCGCCCGCATGTGATCGATGGCGTAGTAGGCACCCTTCTGACCGCCAGGCGACTGCTTGACGCAGCAGAACGTCGTATTGTGGGAGAACACGTGCTTGCCATACTTACGAATAGGCCTGGTGAAGGTGCCTCCAGATTTGACGTAGCCGGGGAGAACATCATCAAGAACCTTCTTGACATTTGTGTAGTCTACGTTCGACTGATGGTCCGGGTCGAAATACGTGGCCATGGAATATTTGGGGCTTAGGAGGATGAGCGTGCAACATGTGTCACTGCAGAAAACATGAAATGTTAAAAGAAAAACGATCGAAATCTAAGAATTCATATGTTACGGGGCGGTTGAGGGGAGGACTTACTCGGGAAAGTAAGGCACGAGGAAGTTATCCTTATCTTGGTTTGCCAGAATGACGCCTTCGAGGTAAGAACTCGCGACTTGCCGGTCCCCAGCGCTGCCCAAGATCTTGGCACGCATGTAGAAGGGGTCGACTATCACGATGTCCGGGGTCTTGTCGCGAATGATCCGCATCTCCATACTCAGCGAAAATAGCCGAACAAAGGTGTAGTGAAGCGGATGAAGGTTCAACATAGCGTGGATGTCATCAAACCGCAGAACGATCGTACCCCCAATGGAGTTATCCACAAAGCCCTTGCCCTCTGGCACCTTGGCCGTGAAAACCGGGTATGCCACATCCTTCTCTCCGAGACGCCGCTTCTCCAAAGAAAGAACACTATCATGCAAACTCCACATAGCACCGGTTGCAGCATCGAGCATATTTCTCGGTAGCATCGGCCTACCCGCCACATGCACCCTCCTCGAGATATCCTCAGGTGAAGGTGGCCCGTCCTGAGCACGGATCATACTTGGTGCCGGCTGGCCCGCACCCTTGTTAGTCTTTCTTTTGCGTGCCTACTTCTTCTCCTGTAATGGGACCGAGTTCTGCTCACAGACCGCCTTCTTGAGTGTGTTGGAGCTGATCATATTTCACACCTCGCCTATCTGAGGCTCGGTGAAGTCGGCAGCTGGAGGCGTCTCCTGAGAGCTGAACTACAGACGACGCCTGTTGCAACTTGGCTTCTCCGCGGTACCAGCTAGATCGCGCACGTCTTTTGTTGGGTTGGGTTCTTGAGAAGGAGGCCCCATGAAGTCGCCACCGTACCCATGATCGGCAAAGTATTGATCGACATTGGCAAATGTATCGTCGTCGTCGTCGTTCTGATCCTGTGCCATATGCATGTTTGGATCCAGTGGCATAGCGATGTCTGGCACCGTTGCGGCGGTCTTGCAATGGGGCCGACTTGGCGCCGGCACGACTGGCGGTGTTGTCTTTGGGGTGGTGTCCCCCGCCCCCAAACGAATCTGGCTCTTCGGCCAAAGCAGGGGCCAGCTCAGGCAGGCGCTGAGGGTCATCACGTCATCATCGTCGGCCCCGACGGGTCGAATCGGAGGTAACAACTCGTCGCAGCCTGGCAGCACCCGAACCAGTTGAACCCTAAACAAGTTGGGTGGCATCTGGGTACCGTGGAACAAGGGGTTGCCCGGTTGAACGATTTTGCCCTTGGCGACATCGACCAACTCATTGTTCACGAAGTGCAGGAGAGTGCAAGGAACGTCGGCGGCGCCCTGCGAAAACATGTAGGGCGTCAGGGATGCCCAGTCAAAGGCAAGGAGATGAAGTCCTCGGCCGAAAGAGGCTTAATTAGTTACCGTGATGATGGCGTCGAGCTCGGCTAATGTCGAGGCACCGCCAACGGCGGGCGTGCAGTTGACGGAGGGGCCGCTTGCTGCAGAGGTGCCGGCCGACGTACACCCGGGTGCATTAAGATCCCGTGCCGGCGTCGGAGACACCAATGCCGCCTCCGCCGGAGACACCAATGGCCCCGCCATCGCGTTCTGCGAGTTGCTGGCCGTGAAGCTAGGAATCGGGGGCGGCCCCTGTTGGCCGCCCGCAATCCACGCACTAATCCCCTGGATCAAGGTAGGCACAATGGCGGTGATCGTCGCTCCGAGTTGTTGTTGCACTTGCTCTTGGACAATCTCCGGAATCCACGCCACCTGTGCCCTGAGTTCTTGAACCTCGCGCGCCTGGCTTTCCGAGCTGGTCTTTTTCTCCTTTCGCCCACCAGTGTTATAGTATGATGACCATTTTGTCGACAAGCCTTTGCCGGCAACACGACCAGCTGACGTCGGCTTACTGAGCTTATCCTTGTTCTTCATTACATTCAACGCCCTATTTAGAGTGGTGTCCCAAGGGTTGCTCTTAGTCGACCCCGCGCTACTGCTTTCAGTCGCCTGCGGAAGGAATGTGAACCATTTAGAAATTTGGCTTCATTAATTAGAATGCAACCATATGGAGCTAATTACGCGGGGGTGTATTCCTTACCAGAACAAGCTCAAGCGCCCTGGTCTTCGGATCCGTGGTAAGCTCCTTTGTTTTTGGGTCCTTCTTGTACCGGGCCCTGACAAAGTTCCTGGTCTGCTTGTCACCGTATTTATCGAAGAGGGGTGGTAGGCCTTGCTCAGCACGGTCCGCCTCCTCCTTGTCCCATATAGGCTCCGCCGCCTCCTCCTCCTTGAATATGAGGGTCCTGCACCCAGCCCATCGATGGTCCAGCGTCGTCTGCTCCGCTGGCATCATCATCTTCATGATCATGCCCGTCGACTGCTTCGGCATCTTCCTCATCATCATGTCCTGCATCTTCTACATGATGACTGTGTACAGCATCACCGTCGTGATCATCTCCTGGGGATTCTTTGTCTTCTCGCCCGCCCGAGCCGTGGTGGTTGTCTTGCTGCCCTTCCTCATTTCTTGCCCAGCCCCCATGGACGACTTCGTAGTCATCTTCATCACCTTGCCACCGATAGCCATCCATGAAACCACGCAAGAGCCGGTGGTCCCGCACCTGCCCGGATTCCGGGTCCGCAATAAGGCTCTTCAGCTTGCATCTTCGACACAGACATCTTATCTCCATCTCGTTCTTTTGAAGCATCTCGGCCTTCGCGGACCTCAAAAACCTATTCATGATGCCTTCGGTCATCATGCGAACCATGGTCGCCTGCGGGGTAGAGCAAAACGATATTTTAGAACCAAGAAAAAATTTGGGATGACTTTCCCTAAAAATAGGACCAAAAAGAATGCTTAATGCCAAAATTCTCGCCGAAACGGAAATGAATCAACATTCCGGCAAAATATTGGCAACTATCGAATATCAAATACCGGTACACCTCCAAACACAAACACATATGCAACACCACAAACATATGCAACACCACGAACATACATAGATCTAGCTAGGCCATAAAAAGTGCATGTGCACATTGTTGTAGGGAGAACAACATAAATATAGCTTCCCCCCTTACTTACCTATCAAAACAAGGTAATTTAACCACTTAAATTGAATGAATCTATGGTAGAAATGAGGTGAAAAAGAGGAGGCACCCGAGACAAGGAGGAGGTGGAGAGAATGAAGTGGGGAGAAAGTGAGTGTGGGTAGGAGAGGCTGTCCAAAATATCTTGTTGCTGCCCACTTACTAATGGCGCACCAACTCTAAATGCGCCATTAGTAATCCAGGTTACTAATGGCGCACCTCCTGGTGGTGCGCCATTAGTAGTTTTGCAAAAAAAAAATACTAATGGCGCACTGTCCCACAGTGCGCCATTACTAGTTTAAACTAGTAATGGCGCACGGTGGAACAGTGCGCCATTAGTAGTTTTGCAAAAAAGGGAATAAAAAATATAATAAAAAATAACATTAGTGGCGCACTTTCCGGCAGGTGCGCCATTACTAGTTACAACTAGTAATGGCGCACTGTGTCTGGATGCACCATTAGTATGTTTGGACAGGCGCACTAGTTAAATCTTTTTTTGATACTAATGGCGCACCCGGGGCCAGGTGCGCCATTAGTAGTTTCAACTCTAATGGCGTATCAGAAGGTGGTGCGCCATTAGTATATACTAATGGCGCACCGCTTGTCTGGTGCGCCATTAGTGTCAATCCCATATATAGCCCTTTTTCTAGTAGTGTGGCCAATGAGCGTGAGTTTTGGCTGAGGATGATCAGCTACTAAGAAGACTGTCTTCACAAATTTTCAACTCAAAAGGAGGAGCCTAGGTGGTACTTGCTTTGCAAAGTACCACACTAGACAGAAATATGAATGTTGAAGTTGGGCTCAAAATAATGAATGTTGAATGTTGGTTTTCATTCTACATTTTTCTTTTAAATACTTGTTTAACTTTTTTTTCAAATGCTTGCTTTAACATTTTCTAAATACAAGATTGACATTGTTCACACACATTGTATATTTTCTGTATACATTTTTCTTATACATGAGACACAATATTTTTATACACAATTAACAATTTCAACTGCCTGGTTAGAACTTTTTGAATACATAGTCAACATTTTTATATACAACATTTAAATGTTTTTTAAATACAAGATTAATATTTTTTTTATTTACACATTTTAACATTTTCAAATGCTTGATTTACATTTTTATATAATTGTTTAACATTTTTTAAATGCTCGATTAACATTTTTAAATACATGATCAACTTTTTCCACACACATTGTATATTTTTTGTACATATGTAAGATTTTCAAATGATTGGTTAACATTTTTTCAAATGTTTTATGTGAAATTTGTTTTTCAATATATATATAGAAGAATTAGAAGTATAAATAATAGATGAAAGTAAAAACAGAATGAACGAACAAAAAAACAGACCAAAAAACAAGCCGCGGCCCAGTAGTTGGCCCACTCGGCGAACGAAAAATATAAAAGAAAAAAGGTGCCCTTGTCCCACCAAGGCCCAAGCCCAGTCGACACTATCCATTAAATAGGTTACGGGCGAGAATGTACCAGTGTCTTTGTTACGGTGTGGTGGTTTGTCTCCTTAGGCGAACTCGACTAGTAGCTAGTTCGAATCACATAGTGTGGTTTCTTTTTTGCTTTATTCACCTTTGTGGGACGGGTCCTTTTTTTTCTTTGAGAGTGGCGTTTTGGCGCGGTGGCCTTTTTTCTTGCGTTATTCACCTTTGTGGGATGGGTCATTTTTTTTCTTTGAGAGTAGCGTTTTGAATCTTAGATGTAGATACACCTATTATGAAATATGTATAGAAAAAATATCGCGTGTACATCTGGACATCCTATGTTCGCACACAAAATTTCGGTGAACAAGGGCATTTTTGTTGCATGTGTAAAAAAGATTAAAAATAGCTTCTGATAGCTATAATCAAGCATCGAAAATTGTCTTTTTACACAAGTCACAAAAAATGTGATTTTTCATTGAAACTTGATGCACACACATATAGTGTTCGGATTTACACGTGGGATTTTTTCTCGAATTTTTTTAACTTTTTAAAATATGTATTTAGACAATGGGTGCATATACACCTATGAGCCAAAGTGATTTTTTGCCTTTTTCTGCTTTATTCACCTTTGTGGGACGGGTCCCACATGTCATTTGTACTGTGTTAGTTGGCCTCGTATGTAAATGTAGACCCAGTTTAGTCAATAAATCAATCTATGGATGGACTGACGCTACAACCGACACATAAGCCAAAATGATACGACACATAGGTAAAATTGATGATGTGGACGTCCAGTCATCCATGTTACAGCACCATGACCATCTGGATTGGTCATAATCAGCTAGAAATAAGGCTGTCGACCATTGTTGTCTGCTTATGACCATTTTGTGTAAGGCAATTATGACCTTTTTGACCAAAATAGTCACTATGGTTTATGGTTTCGACTCTCCTAAACAGGCCACGACCAATTGGATCGAAATGGTCATAGATTTATGACGATTTCTTCCATGGTCACTGCCAGAAGGTCACAATTGAGCATATTTCTTGTAGTGTCAGTTGAATCATTTTGAGAGAAAGAAAATTTGTTATGCTCATGATCTTCAGTTATATTTGGTTGAGCTTATGAAAAGCTACACATGAAAATTAGTCCAAAAGTGATAGATATCCAATAAGGATAAAGTAAAAGAAAATGTCATGAAGATCATTGGACAAAATAAACTTCATTCTTAGTAATAGTTTTGAGATATGATGATGTGATATGTGAGTTATGTTGATGAGTAATTGTGCTCTAGTAAGAATATTGTTGTTAAGGTTTGTGATTCCCTATGCATGCACGAAAGTCAATAATCATGCAATGAAAATTATATCCTACTTGTGGTGCATTATTCAGTGTTAATTATGCTTAATGCTTTCTTATGAGATTATTCATTTCTCAGTTGGTCGCTTCCCAATCTTTTGCTAGCCTTCATTTTGCACTAAGTATGACTTGTACTTGTGCATCCAAAATCCTTTAAACCAGTTTTGCCACATGAGTCCACTATATCTACCATTCTTTTACCGTTCTAAGCAAATTTGCATGTGCCATCTCTAATTTTCAAAATAAACTTCTCTTTTGTGTATTTGTTTCGCTTGCGGAGCGGTGAGGGGTGGCTAATATTTTCCATGATACATGTGTTATTCTTAAGATGAGTGTTTATTCACTTGTCATTGCACGAGAGTAAGGCAAAGGTATTAGGGATGCCCAGTCCCCAAATGCAAAAAAATTACTTTATGTTGTCAAATAATAAATTCCTTGGAAAGTGTTGGTATGGAGGGCACCTGTGGACACGGTTAGCCATGGAAAGTGAAAGTTATGGTGGAAAAAGGAATAAAATTTATTTTTTGTTTGGGAACCGCCTATGATATATCTATGCATGGAAAGTATTGGGAACTCTAAGTTGTTTTCGTCGGCGGGATGGATACACCTCCCAAAATGTTTTTATCTCAAATTTTTCGCTTTGAGCTCTGGCACCTCTACAAATCCCTACTTCCCTCATCGAAGGGACTTCCTTTTACTTTATGTAATTATTATTTTAAAATTTGATTCTCCATCTTCTCTTATAAAAACACCAACTAGGAGGCAATATTATCGTGCTCAAGTATTGGGTGTAGTTAATATTCGAGTGTGTTTGATGAATGGATCAATGTTTGAGCATGATGGGCTAGGGATAACTTATTTTAGCGTCGATATTTTGAAAGACATAGTTGCTTGTTGATATGCTTGAGTATCTAAATTATTATGTCAAAACTAGACTATTGCTTTGAATCACATAAAAGTCCAAATGTCCATGCTATAAAGAAAAGAATATGATATGACTTGATGAACAGCACTCCAGATAAAAAATTCTGTTTTTATCACTTACCTACTCGAGGACGAGTAGGAGTTAAGCTTGGGGATGCTGATACGTCTCCAACATATCTATAATTTTTTGTTGTTCCATGCTATTTTATTATCAATCTTGGATGTTTTATAATCATTTTATAGTCATTTTATATCATTTTTTTGGTACTAACCTATTGACATAGTGCCCAGTGCCAGTTCCTATTTTTTCCATGTTTTTTACATCGCAGGAAATCAATATCAAACAGAGTCCAAATGGCACGAAAATTTACGGTGATTTTTATGGGCCAACAGGAAATAGATGGGCCCTGGTTGCACCTGGGGGGTGCCCCGAGGGGGGCACAACCCACCAGGGCGCGCCAGGGGGCCCTGGCATGCCTAGGTGGCTTGTGCCCATCTCGGGTGCCCCTGGACCGCATCTTTGCTCTATAAATACCCAAATATTCCCAAAACCCTAGGGGAGTCGACAAAATATTCATCCAGCCACCACAGAGTCTAGAAACACCAGATCCAATCTAAACACCATCAAGGAGGGATTCACCACTGATACGTCTCCGTCATATCTATAATTTTTGATTGTTCCATGCCAATATTATTCAACTTTCATATACTTACTTTTTATACTATTTTTGGGACTAACATATTGATCCAGTGCCTAGTGCTAGTTCCTGTTTGTTGCATGTTTTTTGTTTCACAGAATATCCATATCAAACGGAGTCCAAACGGAATAAAAATGGACGGAGATTTTTTTTGGAATATATGTGATTTTTGGGAAGTGAAATCAACACGAGACGATGCTCGAGGGGCCCACGAGGTAGGGGGGCGCCCCAGACCCTCGTGGCCACCCCGTAAGGCAGTTGATGCCCATCTTTCGCCGCAAGAAAGCTAATATCCGGATAGAGATCTTGTTCAAATTCCAGCCCAATCGGGCTAATGGATCTCTAGGAATATAAGAAACGGTGAAGGGGTAGAATCTGAGAACGCAGAAACAGATCCAATCTCGGAGGGGCTCTCGCCCCTCCCACGCCATGGAGGCCAAGGACCAGAGGGGAAACCCTTCTCCCATCTACGGAGGAGGTCAAGGAATAAGAAGAAGGGGGGCCCTCCCCCCCTTGCTTCCGGTGGCGCCGGAGTGCCACCGGGGGCCATCATCATCACCGTCATCTTCACCAACAACTTCACCGCCTTCACCACCAACTATCCCCCCTCTATGCAGCGGTGTAACCTCTCTCTTACCCGCTGTAATCTCTACTTAAACATGGTGCTCAACGCTATATATTATTTCCCTATGATGTTTGAGTAGATCCGTTTTGTCCTAATGGCTATTTGATGATCAAGATTGGTTTGAGTTGCATGTTTTATTATTGGTGCTGTTATGGTGCTCTCAGTATCGTGAAAGCATGAGGGATCCCCGCTGTAGGGTTTGCAATATGTTCATGATTTGCTTATGGTGGGTGGCATGAGTGACAGAAGCACAGACCCGAGTAAGTAGGTTGTTTGCGTATGGGATAAAGGGGACTTGATGCTTTAATGCTATGGTTGGGTTTTACCTTAATGAATCTTTAGTAGTTGCGGATGCTTGCTAGAGTTCCAATCATAAGTGCATATGATCCAAGTAGAGAAAGTATGTTAGCTTATGCCTCTCCCTCAAATAAAATTGTAATAATGATTACAGGTCTAGTTATCGTTTGCCTAGGGACAAATAACTTTCTCGTAACCACAAGCTCTCTACTAAAACTAACTTATTTGTGTCTTTACCTAAACAGCCCCTACTTTTTATTTACATGCTCTTTATTATCTTGCAAACTTATCCAACAACACCTACAAAGTACTTCTAGTTTCATACTTGTTCTAGGTAAAGCGAACGTCAAGTGTGCGTAGAGTTGTATCGATGGTCAATAGAACTTGAGGGAATATTTGTTCTACCTTTGGCTCCTCATTGGGTTCGACACTCTTACTTATCGAACGAGTCTACAATTGATCCCCTATACTTGTGGGTTATCAAGACCTTTTTCTAGCGCCGTTGCCGTGGAGCAATAGCGTGGGGTGAATATTCTCATGTGTGCTTGTTTGCTTTATCACTAAGTAATTTTTATTTGTTCTTCTTAGTTGTTTTCTATCTTTAGTTATGGGTAGGAAACACAAAATACCAAAAAAATTAGCTGTACCTACTGAACCAATGGTTGAAGAACCACTCAAAATCTATCACACTGCTGAAGCTTATTACTTGGATCATCTTCGATCCCTTTGTGCTCGTGCTGAAACCCCAACTAGCTTAGTTCAGGGCAAAGTTTTAGATGAGCATGCTTGTTATGTGCGACACCATATATCTGAAAGAGGGAAACGTTTATTGGATCAAATTCATCGTTTGCAATTCTATGCTTGGAATTTATGTTATATATATATGATTTTACTTGTTGTTCTGAAAACCCTAAGAAACACCTTCCCTACCAATGTGAGTTTATTGATAATGGAATCGTATCTTCGTATGCTAAGGGTATTTATAGTTACTATGATGTTCAACAAATTGAAGAATTTGTTGCTTTTAAGGGTGCTTATGAAATTTCTTCTTTGATTGAAAAATATGATGCTACTCTTTACCAATCTGAAAATTTTGCCATACTTAAATATTGCGTTGATAATTAGGCTTCTAATACTTATGTTAAACCATATATTCAGGAATACTCCACTGTCCAAGAAGAGACTAATATTTTGCAGGAGTCTATGGAAGAAGAAATTGATGAAATTGTGAGCTCATTGGATGAAAAAGATGATGAGGAGAGCGAAGAACAAAAGGAGGAAGAGCGGATTGATCACCCATTCCCACCTTCTAATGAGAGTAACTCTTCAACTCATACATTGTTTAATTCCCCTTCGTGCTTACCGAAGGATGATTGCTATGATGACTATTATGATCCATTGGATTCTTTTGAAATATCCCTTTTTGATGATGCTTGTGGCCAAGATGCCAATATGAATTATGCTTATGGAGATGAACTTGATATAGTTCCTTATGTTAAACATGAAATTGTTGATATTGCACCCACGCATGATAGTCCTATTATCTTTTTGAATTCTCCAAACTACACTATATCGGGGAAGTTTGTTCTTATTAAGGATTATATTTATGGGTTGCCTTATACCATTGCACATGATGATTTTGATGAATATAATATGCATGTGCTTGATGCTCCTACTTGCAATTATTATGAGAGAGGAACTATATCTCCACCTCTCTATGTTTCCAATATGATAAAATTGCAAGAAACTATTTATACTATGCATTGGCCTTTACTATGTGTGCACGAATTGTTCTTTTATGACATGCCGATGCATAGGAAGAGAGTTAGACTTCGTTGTTAAATGATATATGTTACTTTGTGCTCACTACTAAATGCTAAATCATTGTTAATTAAAATTGGCTTTGATATACCTTGGGATCCGGGTGGATTCATTACTTGAGCACTATATGCCTAGCTTAATGGCTTTTAAAAAGCGCTGCCAGGGAGACAACCCGGAAGTTTTAGAGAGTCATTTATTTCTATCGTGTGCTTTTATAAAGTTTATAAATAAAAATAATGTGCCAAGGTTTGCCTTTAGGATGTTTACATTTGCTTGATGGTTTGTATGGTGCAGGACAGAAACTTTGGCTGTAGTGAGCGATTTTACATTTTTTCTGGAACGTCAAATGGTTCTGATTCTTTTTGCACTGTATTTCTACACAAATTTTTTATTTTTCCTAATTTTGGCATAACTTTTCAAGTATAATAAGTATGGTGAATGTTCAGATTGTTACAGACTGTTCTGTTTTAGACAGATTCTGTTTTTGATGCATAGTTTGCTTGTTTTGATGAAACTATCAATTTATATTAGTGGATTAAGCCATGAAAAAGTTATATTACAGTAGACACAATACAAAAACAAAATATGAATTGGTTTGCAACAGTACTTAGAGTAGTGATTTTCTTTATTATACTAACGGATCTTACCGAGTTTTCTGTTGAAGTTTTGTGTGGATGAAGTTTTCGATGATTGACAAGGTTTCGATGTGAGAAGAAGGAAGAGAGGCAATAGCCCAAGCTTGGGGATGCCCGAGGCACCCCAAGTAAATATTCAAGGAGACTCAAGCGTCTAAGCTTGGGGATGCCCCGGAAGGCATCCCCTCTTTCTTCAACAAGTATCGGTGTGTTTTTGGATTCGTTTCGTTCATGCGATATGTGCAAATCTTGGAGCGTCTTTTGCATTTGGTTTTCATTTTTCTTTTATGCACCATGCTGGTATGAGGTAGTCCTTGGTTGATTTATAGAATGCTCTATGCACTTCACTTATATCTTTTGAGTATGGCTTTATAGAATGCTTCATGTGCTTCGCTTATATCATTTGAAGCTTGGATTGCCTGTTTCTCTTTACATATACAACCACCATTTGTAGAATGCTCTTTTGCTTCACTTATATTTGTTAGAGCGTGGGCATATCTTTTGTAGAAAGAATTGAACTCTCTTGCTTCACTTATATCTATTTAGAGAGATGACAGAAACTGGTCATTCACATGGTTAGTCATAAAATCCTACATAAAACTTGTAGATCACTGAATACGATGTGTTTGATTCCTTGCAATAGTTTTGCGATATAAAGATGGTGATATTAGAGTCATGCTAGTGGGTGGTTGTGAATTTTAGAAATACTTGTGTTGAGATTTGTGATTCCCGTAGCATGCACGTATGGTGAACCGTTATGTAACGAAGTTGGAGCATGAGGTATTTATTGATTGTCTTCCTTATGAGTGGCGGTCGGGGACGAGCGATGGTCCTTTCCTACCAATCTATCCCCCTAGGGGCATGCATAGTAGTACTTTGCTTCGAGGGCTAATAAACTTTTGCAATAAGTATGTGAGTTCTTTATGACTAATGTTGAGTCTATGGATTATACGAACTCTCACCCTTCCATCATTGCTAGCCTCTACGGTACCATGCATTGCCCTTTCTCACCTCGAGAGTTGGTGCAAACTTCGCCGGTGCATCCAAACCCCGTGATACGATACGCTCTATCACACATAAACCTCCTTATATCTTCCTCAAAACAGCCACCATACCTACCTATCATGGCATTTCCATAGCCATTCCGAGATATATTACCATGCAACTTCCATCATCATCATATACATGACTTGAGCATTCATTGTCATATTGCTTTGCATGATCGTAAGATAGCTAGCATGATGTTTTCATGGCCTGTCCATTTTTTGATGTCATTGCTACGCTAGATCGTTGCACATCCCGGTACACCGCCGGAGGCATTCATATAGAGTCATATCTTTGTTCTAGTATCGAGTTGTAATATTGAGTTGTAAGTAAATAAAAGTGTGATGATCATCATTATTAGAGCATTGCCCCAGTGAGGAAAAGATGATGGAGACTATGATTCCCCCACAAGTCGGGATGAGACTCCGGACGAAAAAAAAAGAGAAACGCAAAAAAAGGAGAAGGCCCAAAAAAAAGAAAAAAAAGAAAAAACAAAAAATGAGAGAAAAAGAGAGATGGGGCAATGTTACTATCATTTTACCACACTTGTGCTTCAGAGTAGCACCATGTTCTTCATATAGAGAGTCTCTTGAGTTATCACTTTCATATACCAGTGGGAATTTTCATTATAGAACTTGGCTTGTATATTCCAACGATGGGCTTCCTCAAATGCCCTAGGTCTTCATGAGAAAGCAAGTTGGATGCACACCCACTTAGTTTCAGTTTGAGCTTTCATATACTTATAGCTCTAGTGCATCTGTTGCATGGCAATCCCTACTCCTCACATTGACATCAATTGATGGGCATCTCCATAGCCCGTTGATTAGCCGTGCGATGTGAGACTTTCTCCCCTTTTGTCTTCTCCACACAACCTCCACCATCATATTCTATTCCACCTATAGTGCTATGTCCATGGCTCACGCTCATGTATTGTGTGAGGGTGAAAATGCTGAAGCGCGTTAAAAAGTATGAACCAATTGCTCGGCTTGTCATCGGGGTTGTGCATGATGTGAATATTTTGTGTAAAGAAGATGGAGCATAGCCAGACTATATGATTTTGTAGGGATAACTTTCTTTGGCCTTGTTATTTTGAAAAGACATGATTGCTTTATTAGTAGGCTTGAAGTACTATTGTTTTTATGTCAAATGATAGACTATTGCTTTAAATCACTCATATCTTAATATTCAAGCCATGATTATATACATGATCAAGATTATGCTAGGTAGCATTCCACATCAAAAAATCTTTTTTATCATTTACCTACTCGAGGACGAGCAGGAATTAAGCTTGGGGATGCTGATACGTCTCTGTTGTATCTATAATTTTTGATTGTTCCATGCCAATATTATTCAACTTTCATATACTTTTGGCAACTTTTTATACTATTTTTGGGACTAACATATTGATCCAGTGCCCAGTGAGAGTTCCTGTTTGTTGCATGTTTTTTGTTTCGCAGAATATCCATATCAAACGGAGTCCAAATAGAACAAAAACGTACGGAGATTTTTTTTGGAATATATGTGATTTTTGGGAAGTGAAATCAACGCGAGATGATGCTCAAGGGGCCCACGAGGTAGGGGGCGCACCTGCCCTGACCCTCATGGCCACCCCGTAAGGCGGTTGATGCCCTTCTTTCGCCGCAAGAAAGCTAATATCCGGATAGAGATCGTGTTCAAATTTCAGCCCAATCGGAGTTACGGATCTCCGGGAATATAAGAAACGGTGAAGGGTAGAATCTGAGAACGCAGAAACAGAGAGAGACAGAGACAAATCCAATCTTGGAGGGGCTCTCGCCCCTCCCACGCCATGGAGGCCAAGGACCAGAGGGGAAACCCTTCTCCCATCTAGGGAGGAGGTCAAGGAAGAAGAAGAAGAAGGGGGGCCCTCTCCCCCTTGCTTCTGGTGGCGCCGGAGTGCCATCAGGGGCCATCATCATCACTATCATCTTCACCAACAACTTCACTGCCTTCACCACCAAATATTCCCCCCTCTATGCAGCAGTGTAACCTCTCTCTTACCCGCTGTAATCTCTACTTAAACATGGTGCTCAACGCTATGTATTATTTCCCTATGATGTATGGCTATCCTATGATGTTTGAGTAGATCCGTTTTGTCCTAATGGCTATTTGATGATCAAGATTGGTATGAGTTGCATGTGTTATTATTGGTGTTGTCCTATGGTGCTCTCCATATCGTGCAAGCGTGAGGGATCCCCGCTGTAGGGTTTGCAATATGTTCATGATTTGCTTATGGTGGGTGGCATGAGTGACAGAAGCACAGACCCGAGTAAGTAGGTTGTTTGCGTATGGGATAAAGGGGACTTGATGCTTTAATGCTATGGTTGGGTTTTACCTTAATGAATCTTTAGTAGTTGCGGATGCTTGCTAGAGTTCCAATCATAAGTGCATATGATCCAAGTAGAGAAAGTATGTTAGCTTATGCCTCTCCCTCAAATAAAATTGTGATAATGATTACCGGTCTAGTTATCGTTTGCCTAGGGACAAATAACTTTCTCGTAACAACAAGCTCTCTACTAAAACTAACTTATTTGTGTCTTTACCTAAATAGCCCCTACTTTTTATTTACATGCTCTTTATTATCTTGCAAACTTATCCAACAACACCTACAAAGTACTTCTAGTTTCATACTTGTTCTAGGTAAAGCGAACGTCAAGTGTGCGTAGAGTTGTATCGGTGGTCGATAGAACTTGAGGTAATATTTGTTCTACCTTTAGCTCCTCGTTGGGTTTGACACTCTTACTTATCGAAAGAGGCTAAAATTGATCCCCTATACTTGTGGGTTATCAACCACTTCCATTGGTGCCTTTCTGATGATGCGTGAGTAGTTCTTTGTAGACCTTCGGGTCCGTAGTTAGTAGCTAGATGGCTTCATCTCTCTCTATTGATCCTCAATACAATGGTCTCTTAGAGATCTATATGATATAACTCTTTTGTGGTGTGTTTGTTGGGATCGATGAACTTCGAGTTTATGATCAGATCTATGTTCTTATATCCTTGAAAGTATTTGAGTTTCTTTGATCTCTTTTATGCATGATCTGTTATAGCCTCGTATTTCTTCTCTGATATTTGGGTTTTGCCTGGCCAACTCAATCTATTTATCTTGCAATGGGAAGAGGTGCCCGGTAGAGGGTTCGATCTTATGGTGCTTGATCCCAGTGAAAGAAAGGGAACCGACACGTATGTATCATTGCTACTAAGGATAAAAAGATGAGATCTATATCTACCGCCATATAGATAAAAGGATCGTGTCTACATCATGTCATCGTTCTTATTGCATTACTCCGTTTTTACATGAACTTAATACACTAGATGCATGCTGGATAGCGGTCAATGTGTGGAGTAATAGTAGTAGATGCAGGCAGGAGTCGGTCTACTAATCTTGGACGTGATGCCTATGTAATGATCATTGCCTGGATATCGTCATAATTATTTGATGTTCTATAAATTTCCCAACAGTAATTTGTTTACCCACTGTTTGCTATTTTTCTCGAGAGAAGCCACTAGTGAAACCTATGGCCCACGGGTCCTATTTCTCATATATTTGCCTTGCGATATACTTTTTCCTTGCTTTTATTTTCAGATCTATTAAACCAAAAATCCAAAAAATACTTTTCTGTAGTTTATTTTATTTGCAATCTATTATTTCAATCTATCACAACTTTCTCCCGTCACACGCCAATTTCTGGCACCGTTACCCGAAAGGGATTGACAACCCCTTTAACTCGTCGGGTTGTGAGGTGTTGTTATTTGTGTGTAGGGGTTGTTTATGTTGTGTTGCTTGGTTCTCCTACTGGTTCGATACCTTGGTTTCATAACTGAGGGAAATACTCTAACATCGCTGTGCTACATCATCCCTCCCTCTCCGAGGAAATACCGACGTAGTTCCAGCTGCCATCTACGCCTGTCGCCAGAATTTACGAGTACAGTAGTTTGAATTACACACGATTCCCGCAACAAAATCCGTGTGTGAACATAATAGTTGACGGTTTCCAATACAGAACCGTGTCAGATTAATGATCCCCGCCATTCACCTACCAAACCTCGAGCCGCGAGATAGAGTGCCAATCGTGTGGTGGCCGGTTGTCTTGCCAGATCTTTACATTTTTCTTTTTTGAACACCAGATATTTACATCGTGTGATGAATTTTTAACTCGCTCACAAGTGCACAAAAAATGATTTTTCAAACTGTTATGGTTAGCCGTTGCATGTACATGTAGTTCAAATTTGAATTACGGTCATTAAATGGTTAGAAAATCAATTAAATGTCTTTAAAAGGTCAAATGACCCCTGAAATTTTCCAAATTTTCACATGATAGTTGTATTAGTGCACATTAAACATAGAAAAAAAATTGAAGACAATAAGATGAAGCTATCTCCTGTTCGTCATCAAACATGCATTGTTTCCTCTCGGAACCACGAACCTTCTAGTGAGTTGCTCCGGTTTGTGAGGGGTGTGTGTCCAAACTTTTGTGAAACAGACCAATTTTTCTACCACATCATCTTGGTGGCATGACATTACATCAAGCAAGGTTTCATGTTTTTCTGATCATTTTTAAAATTTTTGGAATTAAAATGCCATGATGCTCCATGCATGTGCCCATGCCGTGAGACCAATATGTTTGAAAATTCCTTCTATTTTACTGCACATGGAATTAACTCGCACACAAGTACACAAATATGATTTTTCACACCGTTATGGTTAGCCCTTGCATGTAGATGTAGTTCAAATTTGAATCACGGTCATTAAATGACTAGAAAATCACTTAAATGTCTTTAAAAGGTCAAATGACTGCTAGAATTTTCCAAATTTTCACACTACAATTGTGGTAGTGCATGTTAAATGTAGAAAAAATTGAAGGCCGTAAGAGGAAGCTATCTCCTGTTCGTCATCAAACATGCAATGTTCCTTCTCGGAACCACGAGCCTTCTAGTGAGTTGCTCCGGTTTGTGAGGGGTGTGTGTCCAAACTTTCATCAAACATGCCAAATTTTTTACCACATCGTCTTGGTGGCATGGCATTACATCATCCAAGGTTTCATGTGTTTCTGATTTTTTTTAATTTTTTGGAATTAAAATGCCATGGAACTCCATGCATACATATGCATATGTGTCCATGTCGTGAGACAAATATGTTTGGAAATTCCTTCTAATTTACTGCATATGGAATTAACTCACACACAAGTACACAAATATGATTTTCAAACTGTTATAGTTAGCCGTTGCATGTAGATGTAGTTCAAATTTGAATTACGGTGAGTAAATGGCTAGAAAATCACTTAAATGTCTGTAAACGGTCAAATGACCCCTGAAATTTTCCAAATTTTCACATTACAGTTGTAGCTGTGTTTTAATTTTCGGTCGAGAAAAATGGGTTTGGGCCGAATTTCGGCCATCTCGGCCTGGGACGGAAAGTATCTTTAGCCTGAAATTAATCAAATTTGGCATTTTTGGTCAAATTTATGTCAAATTTCAGTCAAAATTTGGTCAAACTTCAGTCGAAATTTTTGAAAATGACTGAAGTTCGGCCATCTCGGCCTGAGGCAAGAAAAATCTCAAACTGAAATTCAAAACACAGAGTTGTAGTAGTGCAGGTTAAACGTAGAAAAAATTTGAAGGCCATAAGAGGAAGCTATCACCTGTTCGTCATCAAACATGCATTGTTCCCTCTCGGAACCACGAGCCTTCTAGTTAGTTGCTCCAATTTGTGAGGGTTGTGTGTCCAAACTTTCGTCAAACATGCCAATATTTTTACCACATCATATTGATGGCTTGACATTACATCAACCAAGGTTTCATGTGTTTCTGCTATTTTTTTTATTTTTTTGGAATTAAAATGCCATGGCACTCCTTGCATACATATGCATGTGTCCATGTTGTGAGACAAATATGTTTGAAAATTCCTTCTAATTTACTGCACATGGAATTAACTCACACACAAGTGCACAAATATGATTTTTCAAACCGTTATGGTTAGGCGTTGCATGTAGATGTAGTTCAAAATTTAATTATGGTCATTAAATGGCTAGAAAATCACTTAAATGTCTTAAAAAGGTCAAATGACCCCTAGAATTTTCCAATTTTTCACATTATAGTTGTAGTAGTGCACGTTAATCGTAGAAAAAATTTGAAGGCCGTAAGAGGAAGCTATCTCCTGTTCGTCATCAAACATGTATTGTTCCCTCTCGGAACCACGAGCCTTCTAGTGAGTTCTGGTCTGTGAGGGGTGTGTGTCCAAACTTTCATCAAACATGCCAAATTTTTTACCACATCATCTTGGTGCATGGCATTACATCAACCAAGGTTTCATGTGTTTCTGATAATTTTTTAAAATTTCTGGAATTAAAATGCCATGGCACTCCATGCATACATATGCATATGTGTCCATGTCGTGAGACAATTATGTTTGAAAATTCCTTCTAATTTACAGCACATGGAATTAACTCGCACACAAGTACATAAATATGATTTTTCAAACCGTTATGGTTAGCCGTTGCATGTAGATGTAGTTCAAATTTGAATTACGGTCATTAAATGGCTTGAAAATCACTTAAATGTCTTCAAAAGGTCAAATGACCCCTGAAATTTTCCAAATTTTCACATGAAAGTTGTATTAGTGCATGTTACACGTAGAAAAAAATTTGAAGGCTGTAAAAGGAAGCTATCTCTCGTTCATCATCAAACATGCATTGTTCCCTCTCGGAACCACGAGCCTTCTAGTGAGTTGCTCTGGTGTGTGAGGGGTTTGTGTCCAAACTTTCTTCACACATGCCAAATTTTTTATGACATCATCTTGGTGGCATGACATTACATCAACCAAGGTTTCATGTGTTTCTGATATTTTTTAATTTTTTGAAATTTAAATGCCATGGCACTCCATGCTTAATTGTGTCATAGCCGCTTGACCAAAATGTTTGAAAATTCCTTCCAGTTTACTGCACATGGAATTAAATCGCCCACAAGTACACAAAATATGACTTTTCAAACTGTTATGGTTAGCTATTGCATATACATGTAGTTCAAATTTCAATTACGGTCATTAAATGGCTAAAAAATCACTTAAATGTCTTAAATGGTCAAATGACCCCTAAAATTTTCCAAAATTTGACATGACAGTTGTATTAGTAACTACAAAATTTCGTGTACAGTTAAAACACCATCCGTTGCCACTTTACTCCAAATTCGTCTTTCACAGCTAATAAAAAAATATCTACAACATCACATATAGTTGTTTTCTAGGAACCGTTTGCGATGAAAATATCTGGGTCTATTTAAGTCTCCCTCCTTAAGCTTCTCCGGCTCGTTTGCTCCTGTGCCAGCAACCCCCGAATCACCGAATCCCGATCCCCAATCCCGTACCCCTTTCTTGCAAAGATGACACCATGGAAACGCTTCGTGAAGGCCCGTACGA
>NC_041390.1:572829441-572844740 GCF_002162155.2 Triticum dicoccoides | reverse complement strand
GCCTACGCTGAGAGTGCCGCCGCATCTGCATTGAGCGCGGCCGCTTCCGCCGGGAGGGCGTCTGTGGCAACTGACAGGGCAGCTACGGAAGCCGAGATGGCTGCAGCTGCTACTGCGACGGCGGCTGCAAACGCCGAGAGCGCTCAAGATGCCATCTGTGCCACCGATATCGCCATGGCCTAGGTCGAGGCCATCCATGCAGAGATCAAGGATGCACACGCCAAGATAGTCCAGGCCACCTCGGACACTAGCATGCAACCCACGTCCGAAAAGGCGGCGGTGGCCATGGAGCACCTGCTTCCTCATGAGGTCACCGAGCGGGAGCTGGAGATGCAGGAGGCGGTGGAGATCAAGGAGCGCCGGGAGGAGGAGTTGAGCGTGGCCAATGCCAGGACAAGTCATCGACGTCTCATCTCACACTGGCGGTGCATAGGCCGGCGCAGCGGTGAATTTGTTAAAATTATGCGTACCTAGGCTTTGTTTTTAATGCTGGTCTTTTGTTAGAGCAATGTTTAGGTCAACTGGATTTTAATTACTAAAATTGCTCGATTCAGTAAGTGTGGTCTGTCTGCTGTATGCTCTTTTCTGTGCCCAAATTGGCAAGCGATGTTAAATTATGCAATGACGTACCCGGGGAAATTTCCACCAAAATTTGAATTATCAAACTCATCCCATGCACACAATCATTCAAAGTGAATGGTCCGGCGGCACCGCGCGCAAAGTTTCCCTCCACATTTCCAAAATTTTGGCCTACCGCCAAAATATCTACCCTTGCTCCCCTCCCTCTTCCCCACCCCCTTTTCTCCCCAACCACAAGCCACATTCTTCCTGTTTCCTCCTTCCTTCCTTCCTAAGCTATAGCCGCTTCCTCGCTCTCGCCGTCTCTCATCCTACCGCCGGGGTCGTCATGGTCTTCTTCAAAGACCTCTACGGCGATGACTCCATCACCACCCGGGTATGCCTCTCTTCTCTCTCGGGCTATGACTTGGAATGAAGGATTTTTATCCGGTGGTCGATTTGAGTCATTTCTTCCTCTTGTAGCTCCCTAGGACCATCAGTGGCAACAAATGGAGCGGGGTGGCTGAAGATCTATCTGCTCGTTGTCACCATCAATCTCCATGCGTGAAGCTAGTTGCGTTTGAATCTGTGGATAGTGGGAGGAAGTTTCTGGCATGTGCAGAGAAGGTTAGACCCTCTTTCATTGTTACAAATAATTTGTTAGATGTCATTCAGACACTGTCACGGTCCCAACCCATTCATACCACACCTTCAACCAAACGCATCCTAAGATAGTGTCATAGTTTGTACCTAGTATCTAAAATTGTTGCCATCTCATCAGCGGTGCCATTAGAAAATTATTTGGCACCGCTTCAGCAGTTTGTGCAGCCAACTTTGGTCCACACATCCGAGCAGCCAAGCAGTAAAATACTAAATCTTATGGCACGAAGGAACTGGGCATCGGAGCAACTAGGTGCTCTGGAGTCCGGGTCCTTGATTTTTTCCGCTGCATCGGCTCGCCAGTGCAGGGCACCGGTGCGAGATGTAGCAACCGTTGTCTTTACACTAGTTTTGGCATAGATGGTGGACGAACTTACTGCTATTAGTTCTATGTTACAATATTTGTACATGTACACACCTGTTAGTATCAATTTGCTGTCATCCAAACATTGTCGCTATGCTGTTGCAGTTATATTTACCTTCCTCATAAAATGTCCAATTTGTTATTTATTGTACATGAGTAAGAACTTGTAGCGTTGTTGCAGTCAATTATAGCTTCTGATGTTCCAGAATTTGGTTGTTGTCCCAGTAGAAATTAATTCATTTGCACATTGATCTTTTTGAGAAGATATGTCATAATTAACATGTTTCTTCAGTTTTTCAAAATAAGCATTGGTGATTTTCTATGTTACTATAAACTCATTTCCCCTACAATTGTTACTGATCTAGTTTTAAATATTATAGGATGAACGAAAGTTGTTGCCGCATCAAGTGGCCGGCGTAACCCTTGCCATGGGCTGAATATACCTCTGCGCTAAGCCTCCATACCCTTGCATCGCTGCCGTGGCCTCGTCTCTGCGTTGAACCGCCTCCGACGGCCGGCCACCTTAGGGTCTCCCCTCCGTCGATGAACTGCCATGTTCCGCAGCCTTGAGCCGGCCGGACGGTGAGCCGCCGCCATGCCGTTCCAACCCGCTCACCTTTCGAGTCGCCATGCCGTGACCCGCCTCGCTCCGCCGTTGCTCTGAATTGCTGGAGCCGCTCCCGCGGGCCTGCTTGCCTCCGCCTCTGCCGCGGCCATCCGAGCCATCTCGTTGAATCGCGGAACGCCACCGTCTCCGCGGCCATGACCCGCCCAAGCAGCCTCCTCCACCTGTGAGCCGCCGTTGTAGGACGTCTTCAAAGTTGAACCGCTCGCCTGCCAAGTCGCTCGCGTTGGTTTCTATCCTCGCCTTGGCTTCGCCTTGAGCCGCCACAGCCTTGCCGCAAGCTGGCCCCCGTCCTTCACGCCCGGTCGCTATCGCCGCGGGTGTCGCCGCTGCGGTCCCCGCTTCTGCCATGGTCTGACGTCTCCGAGAAGCCCTGGCTACATTCCTCCTCTGCCATAGAACGGCCTATACGCCGCTAGAGAAGAAAAAGACAGCAAAAATTTATGTTGACACATGGATCGAGGAAGTAACCGAGTTGAGGATGTTCCTGTACACCACTGCAAGTGATCTAAGTATTTCTTCTGTAGATGCCGGTGTGGACTGGTGGTCAAAAGTGATCTGCTGTCGCTGTTGTTTTGACACTACGCAGACGTGGGTTCTACAGGTCAACTGCAACCCGGAGAAGGAGTAGAGCCTATGGCCTGATACGTCTCCAACATATCTATAATTTTTTATTGCTCCATGCTATTATATTATCTATTTTGGATGTTAATGGGCTTTATTTTACACTTTTATATCATTTTTGGGACTAACCTACTAACCGGAGGCCCAACCCAAATTGTTATTTTTTGCCTATTTTAGGGATTCAAAGAAAAGGAATATCAAACGGAGTCCAAATGGAATGAAACCTTTGGGATCATGATTTTCTCAACAAACGTGATCCAGGAGACTTGGAGTGGGCGTCAAGAAACAAGGGAGGAAGGCACGAGGCAGGGGGGCACGCCCTGCACCCTCGTGGGCCCTCCGTTGCTCCACCGACATACTTCTTCCTCCTATATATATCCACGTAGCCCCCAAACATCCAGGAGCATCACGAAAACCTAATTCCACCACCGCAACCTTCTGTACCTAAGAGATCCCATCTCGGGGCCTTTTTCGGAGCTCCACCGGAGGGGGCATTGATCACGGAGGACCTCTACATCAACTCCATGGCCTCTCCAGTGATGTGTGAGTAGTTTACTTTAGACCTTCAGGTCCATAGTTATTATCTAGATGGCTTCTTCTCTCTCTTTGGATCTCAATACAAAGTTCTCCTCGATCTTCTTGGAGATCTATTTGATGTAATCTTCTTTTGCGGTGTGTTTGTCGAGATTCGATGAATTGTGGGTTTATGATCCAGATTATCTATGAACAATATTTGATTCTCCTTTGAATTCTTTTATGTATGATTGGTTTATCTTTGCAAGTCTCTTCGAATTATCAGTTCGGTTTGGCTTGCTAGATTGATCTTTCTTGCAATGGGAGAAGTGCTTAGCTTTGGGTTCAATCTTGCGGTGTTCGATCCCAGTGACAGAAAGGGAACTGATACGTATTGTATTGTTGCCATCGAGGATAAAAATATGGGGTTTATATCATATTGCATGAGTTTATCCCTCTACATTATGTCGTATTCCTTAAAGCATTACTCTGTTCTTATGAACTTAATACTCTAGATGCATGCTGGATAGCGGTCAATGTGTGGACTAATAGTAGTAGATGCAGAATTGTTTCTGTCTACTTGTCTCGGATGTGATGCCTATATACATGATCATACCTATATATTCTCATAACTATGCTCAATTCTATCAATTGCTCGACAGTAATTCGTTTATCCACCGTAATACTTATGCTCTTGAGAGAATCCACTAGTAAAACCTATGGCCCCCGGGTCTATCTTCCATCATATCAATCTTCCAATACTTAGTTATTTCTATTGCCGTTTATTTTACTTTGCATCTTTATTTCTCTTTATCATAAAAATACCAAATATATTATCTTATCATATCTATCAGATCTCACTCTCGTAAGTGACAGTGAAGGGATTGACAACCCCTTTATCGTGTTGGTTGTAAGGTTCTTATTTGTTTGTGTAGGTGCATGGGACTTGAGCGTGATCTCCTACTAGATTGACACCTTGGTTCTTAAAAACTGAGGGAAATACTTACGCTACTTTACTGCATGTGGCACCCCGGCTCGGAGAAAACCGGAACGCCCCGTATTCTAGCCTAGAGATCAAGGAGAAGTCTTTTGGAATACGGCACTGCTTAGCATAGAACAAACCAGATTTCTATTATTACACGAATATGAATGCAAGGTCTCCGGTATTACATGGAATAACATCGGCACGGCGACACTACGCCATCCTCAGTTTCTCTATGCAAGCAGCAGAACAACTCGAAGCAGCGGAAAAACTTCTAGCAGGGGAACAACGACAACGATGGTGAACTCCACTCCGCAGGGACTCTGGCTGGAATGCTGATCCTAGCTCGCGAACATAGGAACAACACCAAACAAGCAAGCAATCCAATCCGGCATGACCTGCAAACTGGCAAGACACGCCAGGTCAGTACATTGAATGTACTTGCAAGCTCACAATAACCAGAAGCATTCAAGACAAACAACAACATGGCAATTACAGGTTAAATAGGAATTATCATGAGATCATTAGGATAACATAACATGAACATAATATCGCTAGAACAATATGATCATGGCATGAACATATAAATCTGATGATACTAGCATGCGACATGATGACACTACATGCACCATTTATTCTGCTCGGGTTATGTCGTAACCATCACATGCATCACTTACCAACTTTGGACATTACACGATCATCTCAGGATCAAATCAAGCTTGGTATAAACAATACCGTAGTAATCATCAAATGACCACAAGGAGCTTGATCTTTACCCACGATTCTCGCACAACATCACGAATATCCAACAACTCGGTATCCTCGATACCACGATGATCATTCCAGCGATCACAACCATGACCAACACTTGGTCTCAAACCGTGATCCTTCAGGCGATCACAACCAACTTATCTCAAACAGTGATCCTTGCGGTGATCACAACCAACTTATCTCAAACAGTGATCCTTCCGGCGATCACAACCAACTTATCTCCTCATTATTATTATTACTATTGACTCATAGTGTGACCGACACAAACTGGGCCCATATTCGCGGGCGCGGCTATCGATAGATTTAATATACACTCTGCAGAGGTTAGTACACTGTACCCACACTACGGAACCCATGGCCTCGCACTCCCATTCGGGTGGACCAATGGCGTTCTAACAAAACCGATCTACTACCATGACACTCTCCCGGCCACTCCGACCCACTCCCAACTGGACTAGTCCTGGGTGGCCCCATGTCTTCCATAGACACAATGACCACCGTCGTGGCCAAACGTCCCTCACGGGGACTGGATCCATAACAACAACAACGGGCACACAATGCTTATGTCCGCCTACCTGATCAGGGTAGCGCGTGCCCATAACCTTCCCTAGTTGGAGGCACCGGCGAGAGGCACGACAATAGACCCAGTTTGGACCTTCCCATAAAGGTAAGCGTGGTTGCACTTGTCAGTTCGATATGGTGGCACCATGACTCTGCCAACAGTTGTTCAAGTTCAATTTAATCTGGTTAAACTTGAATGCAAATATGCTGAGCCATGATAAAATAACATGATGCAAGGACAATGCATGAGCATGATATCAACATAAGCATGAGGGTACAACATAACTATTCACCATATCAACAATGAACCATACCCAACTGAGCATGGCATAATGAGGAGCATGAATATTACAAGTACAACACTACTCATAGCATAACATGACCATTATCATCCACCATAAATAACATGCAAGAACTCATCAATAACATTACCGACCACTATCAAGCATAGCTATATGAAAGTAATACTAACAAGTAGTTCATGGCAACAAGGTGCAAGAACATAGCATGATGATAATCATCGATCCACAAGCATGAGCGAAACTACGACAGCAGTAGAAAAACAAACATATAGTTATTAAAGATTCAAGTTGAAAACCAATACTACTGCATGACTATCATGCAAATGGTGGTTGTGGCTTGCCTGGGGATGAAGAAGGCACCGGGGAGAAGTGCGGTGAAGCCGCGGAAAGATTTGCCGGAAACAATTCTCTCTCGGAGGGGCTATTTACGCGCAAGAGCAAAAAGGTCATTTTCACAGTTTCAAACCATAGTGAAAATGGAACCAATAGAACAGGCTCGACGAAACGAAGACGTGGGCTTTCGAATCACCTCATTTGGAGTTGTGGTTGAAAAGTTATGAAGTGTTTTCTGCTAGGGACCTATTTGCAAAGAAAAACTTCACAATTTGGGCCTGGATAGAAAAACAGAAAACGTCTTTAGTGGATTACGTTTTCACAGCAGAGAAAACATATTTACAGCCGTAGTTAAATGACAATACGCCTTCCCATAAGGAAATCGTATTCTCCACAGAACTCAGACCAAAGTACGTGGCGGGCGGGGTCAACGGCTGAGGCTTACAGGTGGGGTCCAGGGCGGGGGCCGGTTCGGTTGTCTCCTTCCTCCCGTCCCCCCCCCCCGCCCCTGACAGGAAACATCGGAGGGAGCAGGGGAAGGCACCGGCGACGGGGCTGACCGGCTCCGGTCACCTTAGGGCACGGTGAGGGACCCAGCAGGCTCCGAGCGGAGCGCCGCCTCCATTTGGGCGAGGGGTACTCGGCGGGGACGCGCAGGCATGCCGTGGCTCTTGTCAACAGAAGGCTGAGGCTGGTGGCGGCCGTTGGCGGGGACAAGGCAGCACGGCCACTCCGGCGGGAAGAGGAGTGGATGGGGAGGTGCGTCGGGCTCCGGTGGGTCTTCTGGTGGTGGAATGAGGAGGGGAGGGGCTCGGCATGCCACAAATTTAGCGGGGCTCCGGCGAGAGGCACTGCGGCCATGTGGTCGAGGAGGGGCTCTAGAGCTCGAGGGAGAGGCCATGGAGGTTGCTGGAGGTGGTGTGAGGCTGTTGGTGAGGTTGCACGGCCTCGGGGTGGGCTATATATAGCAGGGCGAGGGAGGCCGTGGCCGAGTGCCGCCGCTCGAGCTCGGCCAAAGCTTTGGCGAGGCTCAGAGAGCACGGGAGGGCGCGTGAAGGTGACGAGGAAGGCAACAGATGAGCTATAGAGGCGCACAGGGTGAGGGGGCGGAGGGCGCAGAGGAGAAGTGGCCGAACGCCATGAAAGCCTCGATCGGCCACAGTGCGTCCATGGGCGCGTGGCGAAGAGGGCTGACGGAGGGGCCGGCGGAGGGGGAAGTGGCTCCAGGAGGACGGCGACGACGCGGGCTAGCTGTTGGACATGCTCACGAGTGCGAAGACGACGAAAGGGAGAGGGGCCCGAGCAAGAAGCCATCCTGGATGTGGCCATGGCATGCCATAGAGGTGGTGACCGCGTGAGCTGGCGAGGAGAAAGTGCCAAAGTTTTGCAAACATTGTCTAGTGCGTAGTTCATCCAGGGGAGGTTACAACTGAGGTGGTAGATCAGTTAAAAGTGCTCTGGTTAAATGGTAATTAACCTCTAAAGTTTACTGCAGTAAACTTGGAGGAGAACTGCTGATCAACAAGGAGATGATTGGGAGCAATGGAGTTGTCTGGTAGGTTTAGGGTAAGAAGGACTTTCATCCTGGTAACTTTGAGAAGGTTAAGACCAAGATTTAACATAGTTGCTTTACAACCACATAAACTGGTCCAGAAACTAGATTAGGATGACGCACTCTGATTAAGCATCCACTTGAGCTGAAATTTGGCAAGGCCTACTGATTTGGTCATAGTGAGATGCTGTAAAAATACATACCAATTGGATTCACCAAAATGGTACTTCCTTCACAGCTATCTTCTCTGACCAGAATCTTGCAAGAATTCTAGAGAAATATTGGCTTGGTGAAATGGTGCCAAATTTTGTGGACAGAAATTATTTGGGTAGGAGAACAATTTGGTAATTTATCAGGATTTTTGAAGCAACATAAAATGCACTTGCTTCACAACCTGGAAAATTTACCAGAAGCAAATATTTGATCATGTGCTCACATAGATGATTGGATGGGGCTGAAATTTGGAGGAGTGTCAAAATATTGGCACATTAAGAGGCATGCAAAATTTCAACTCATTTGGATAACCTTAGATAGCACTTCCTTCACAAAGGCTTCCCTCAGACAGGAACTTTGAAAAATCACTGAGGAAGTTTGGCTAGGAAAATAAAGTTTAATTTTGGCACATGTCAATTATTAGGACAGGAAAATATGTCCAAAAAGTTTGGGATCAATTGGACAAAGATAAATAGCACTTGCTTCACAATGTGCCATTTAGGACAGAATAGGAAATGAATTTATTGAGCATGATGAGAAATAGGGCGAATGAAGTATTTTGCCATATTTGAGGAAGGTATGACCCAAAAAATTTATAAGAATTATTTCGGGAGTTTTGGATGGGCAGAAATATAGGTTGCTTCACAACCTAGGGAAGATAGGGTTATTCCTTTAATAGAAAAAAGGAATTTTCCCTAGAGAAAGAAATAGGGTTTGGTCATGGAGTGAAGTGACATGTCTTGGCAAGGTTTTGAGAACGATGAGCCACTTGGGAGAGGAAATTAAGATGATTTCCCAGGTGACAAGACCACAGAACCACTCCAAAACAAAAAACAGAGCAAAAACCAATTAAATTAAAAGAAAAAGGAAAGGGCCAAAATCCAGGCTGTTACAACTCTTACCCCCTTAAAGAAATCTCGTCCTCGAGATTTATTTTCTCAGGGAACAAGCATGACTTGAGGACACCGTTTCCAACTCAGGTATCCTTTTTCCTTTATTTATTGTTCCCCCAAGAATTTCATACTATTTTCTTCCCTTGCTCTGGGGTGATTTGCTTCACCTTTCCCCAAATCCTGACAAGTCTTTGCTCATATACCAATGTCTTTTTACTAATGTTGATTCTCCATACCTTTGGTGATATCCAATGGATCTGAGCATAAATTTTATTTTGGTCATGAAAACCTTTTTACGTCTATCATGGGGTTGCTTTTAAATAAATGCAGGCCTTCTGGTTTCAATAAATGCTAAGAATTAATCATGGCCATCTCTGACGCAATCTGACTGCTCATAAGTGGTGCTGATTTATGTTGATTTACCCCTTTGGCTCGAGCATGAGATAGGTACCAATGATTCGACTGCCTTTTTGTCAGGAGCAATATAATGGTGTATGGAGTCATAGCTGTGTCATACCTCCAATATTTTCATCTTGAGATTAGCCTGACAGGGGCTGGCGGACAATTGCTTTTCCTGACAGATTGACCGTGTATTGATTCCGCTGGTGAGTATACCGGGTCTGAGCTGATTGTTTGGATTTTGATTTTCTCATTTTGTCGGTATACCCATTTGGATTTTTCCACACTAACCATGGGTCAGCGGGATACGAAATCCTTGTAAAACAGAGTAGGCCGCTGAGGGTATGGGCCTCCGACTGACTTGGGTATCCAAACCCTGATGGTTGTGCGAAAATCATCATACCATTGCTGTCAGTCTGACCTTTTAACGATCATGACCTTGGCCACACCTGTCCTTGATTCTTCGTATGACCAGGGACGTGATTAGCGCAATATTTTTGACATTATTCCCTTGTGCCTGTTTTCTGACCTGGGTCCGCACATATATGACATATATTCGGGACTTGTAGCGATACAGAGCCTGTTGTTGAGGTCAATCATACAAGAAGGTGACAAGGTTTTAGGACATCTCCGTGTCAGTTGCGGGAATAATAACCTTGATGGCCATTGTCAATACTGCTGATTATGTGATGTCATCCCCAGATCTGGTCAATTCTGGTACTTCATGAGATGTATCTCTGCTTATTTTCCTTTACCTAACTCATGAGGTTGTGGAATCCTCACTTTCCTTAGGTATATCTGATGGATCCTTGCCGCATCTCGTATGAGTGACTAATATGACTGGGGATACATGCTCACCATATATAAGATTCACATGCAACCAAACATTGGCATTCTGAAGAAGACTCATGCCCTGGCGGATTTGTGCTTCTGACAAAATGTTGCGAGCCTGATTCTTGAGCGGTACTGTTTATCATATAACTTCTGAGGACGGTGTATTAGTATGATACTGACGCAGACTGAAGGGCTTACAAGAGAAGCCATCTGAGTAGCTTCCCGAGGAAGACTTGTTATCTTCTGCTCCAATCTTTTGTCTGGGTATCGTGCACAAGAAGGCTCTACAGCTTACGCACGAAGCTTGGTCTGATTATTGTGCTGGAGAAGCCCGAGTTCCGTACTTGAGAAGCTTCTCCTCGGGTTTACTTGTTGAGTAAAATTCATTTCCGTCTATCAGAAGCTTTTACCGAGGTATCTTGCTGGGAAAGACCGGGTATCTTGGACCAGAAATTGTTCACATATCATGCTTAGGAAATTTGAGGAGCCTTTCATCATAAATTTCTTCTGATAATGTGCGGAAGAAGACTGAGTTTCTAACATCCCAAGCTTCAAACTAATATTCAGACTGAAATCTACACACACGCCCATCAAATTTTGAGGCTGATTATTTGCATGAGAAAATTTGTTTGACTATCTGCCTTGCGCATATCACATTCTGACTTTATTTCGGAGGATAACATATATCAAGCATCATGCATGGCTGACCCAAAGTGTTGTATAGGATGTTGGGGAACGTAGTAATTTCTAAAAATTTCCTACACACATGCAAGATCATGGTGATGCATAGCAACGAGAGGGGAGAGTGTGTCCACGTACCCTCGTAGACCGAAAGTGGAAGCGTTAGCACAACGCGGTTGATGTAGTCGTACGTCTTCACGATCCGACCGATCAAGTACCGCACGCACGGTACCTACGAGTTCAGCACACGTTCAACTCGATGACGTCCCTCGAAATCCGATCCAGCCAAGCTTTGAGGGAGAGTTCCGTCAGCACGAAGGCATGGTGAAGATGATGATGTTCTACCGACGCAGGGCTTCGCCTAAGCACCGCTATGATATGACCGAGGTGGATTATGGTGGAGGGGGGCACCGCACATGGCTAAGAGATCCAAGGGATCAATTGTTCTGTCTCTAGGGGGTGCCTCCCTCCCTGTATATATAAAGGAGTGGAGGAGGGGGAGGGGGCCGGCCACCCTTGGCGTGCCCCATGAGGAGTCCTACTCCCACCGGGAGTAGGACTCCCCCCTTCCATGTTGGAGTAGGAGAGGAGAGGGAAGGAGAGAGGGGGGAAAGGAGGGGCGGGCGCCGCCCCCTTCCTTGTCCAATTCGGACCTAGGGGGGAGGGGCGCTGTCACATCCCTAGTTCTGACAATGCCTAGTACTAGCATCTGGTGTGCATCATGTCTAAATTTTGAAAGTTGAAATGAGGAAAGTGAGAGCCTCAGAAATCATTTTAAAAGAAGGGCAAGAACCCTTTAAATTGCATTGATTGTTTCCAAAATGCCTTCATAAATGTTTGATAATTTTTGGCATGGCTTTGAGACCAAACCAAAAATAGTGAACATTTTTGAGGAATATTTTGGGCACTGAATTTAAACCACTATTGTATTTGAATTTGAATTCATATTCCTAGTATATGGAATGTATCCTCAAATGCCTCTAAAATATTTGTGTGCCTTTGTAAAATCCTATCTAAGCCACATAAATATTTACAGAAAGTTTGGCACTGGTTTGAACTTGTTTTGAATTTGGAATCAGTGGCAAATAAATAAATAAAAACAAACAAAACAAAAAGGAAACATGGAATCTTAAACCTACATGGCACTTACCGCAGCCCACCTAGCGCCCCAACCGGCCCGGCAGTGTGACAACCCAACCGGCCCGATGCCCTGGATGCCTCCGTGCACGCCACGCAGCCTCCCCGACAGCCTCTCATTCTCTGTCGAGCTCTTCCCCCTCCACTGCTCTCTCTCTCTCTCTCATGCCGAGCGCAGCCGTCGCCGCCACTCGTCGTTGTCGTGACCACCACCTCCCCCTCGCCCCTTTGACGTGCCCGACAGCTCCGCCGCGACGGTCTCTTCCTCTTCACCAAGTCACACGCGCCGGACGGCCAGGAACGTCGCCATCGAGCTCATCATCGTCCTCTGCCCCGACGATCGCCGCCCGTCGATTCGCCGCCTCCGATGCTTCCCCGATCACGCTGGGCTTCTCCACGAGACCTGTGTGAGCTCCGCCGTCGTTTGCCCCTCCTCCCCGCGTCTAACTCGTCCTCTAGTTACGTTTTCCACCGGAGCCGAGAGCCGGTCGCCGTCGTTTCTATCGCCGCTGTAGCTAGAGCTAGCAAAGCTCGCGCGTGAGCACGGCTAGGTGCTCAGCAGCCTCGCAGCAAGCCAACGCCACCGCCAGCTCGCCGTATGGTGCACCACATCGTTGTTCTCGAGCACGCTCGAACCACAGCCGCCGCAAACCTCGACGCCGGCGTCACCTCCGGCCACCCCCGCACACACTGCTTGCTCCCCTCAATACGCGAGCTCACCACCAACGCGTAGATGCCCTTCGCCGCATTTTTGGTCGCCAGAGGAGCGATCCCGAAGCCTCTGCCGTCTCTGTCGTCGCTGGCGACGAGCCGTGGACCAGGTCCGGCGGGTTTGACCCCATTTACCCGGGGTTTGACCCTGTTTGACTTCCCCAAGGTCGCTGACAGGTGGGCCCAGGCCCCTGCTAAGTTAGGTTAAGTAATTAAACTTAATTAGCCCTGCTAATACTGACATGTGGGACCAGGGCCTTAACCAGTCCAATTTAGTATTAGTTTAGAGCTAATTAACTAAGGTTAATTAGTTAGACACTGACATGGGGGGTCCCAGCCATCAGGTTTGACTCTGGGCGACCCTGTTGACTAGCTGACGTCACGGTGATGCAGTGCTGACGCAGTAACTCCTTTTTTTGGATTTATTCTTATTCAAGAAATTCCAAAAAGTAGCGCTAACTTCTAAAAATCATATAAAATCAACCGTAGCTCCAAATGAAATAAATGATATATGAAAAATGATCAGAAAAATCCAATATATCCATCTGTACTAGTTTCATGTATGTTTAAACAACTTAACCTTGCTGTTTAGATCAAAACATGATAATGCACCTTATAAGTTCTTAGTTTGAATTTGAATTTGAACCTTTGGTTCAAAACAACTCAAACTCTTCTGTTCTTAGCTACATTAGCTCAAATCACAGTATATTGACATGTCATGGTCATGCATCATATTGTTCACTGCATTGATTGTGTTCTCTCTCTGTTGCCGGTAATTGTTCCCTCTCGATAGACGTGTTCTGACGACGTGATCGATGACACCGATAAAGAACTATACTATCATCAGAAGTGTCAGGCAAGCAAAACCCCCTTGTTCATTCCGATACAATCCCACTCTCTCGCTCCTGCTCTCTTTTACTGCATTAGGACAACAACGATTCATCTATTACTTGTTGCGGTATTTGAATCCCTTATCCTCTGCATGACCGGTCATTGCCACAGTAAATAGATGAAACCCACTAGCATGAGTAGGAGTTGTTTGAGCCCTGATGCGCCTACTCATTCATGCTTGTTTGTCATGCCTGCTACTGCTTAGAGTTGAGTCAGGTCTGATTCATCGGGGATGAATTGGAACAGTGATGAACATGTCCTACTATGTGTGAGCTAAGTGTGTGAACACGATTTGGTAACACTAGTAGAAAACGAAGCTTTAAAACCGGTTCGTAAGGGCCTTTAGTGCCGGTTCCATAACCGGCACTAATTGGTGGGCACTAAAGGCCCCCCCTTTAGTACCGGTTCGGCACGAACCGGCGCTAAAGTGCCACCACGTGGCGTGAGCTCACGCCCTGGTATGGGGGACCTTTAGTACTGGTTGGTGTTACCAACCGATACTAAAGGTTTTTTTTGAATTTTTTTTTGAAAATTTTGGAAATTTATTATTATTATTATTATTATTTTGATTTTTAATAACACCAACTGGTACTAAAGGTTTATTTTGATTTTTTTTTGAAAATTTTGGAATTTTTTTTTTTATTATTATTATTTCGATTTTTAATTTTTCTGAATTATTTGGTGATTTAGTCCCTAATCACCTCTCTTAACTGCTCAAGTGTGGATCACTCATTCCAAATCATCTAACTTCTCAAGTGTGGAAATTTATTATTATTATTATTTTGATTTTTAATAACACCAACTGGTACTAAAGGTTTATTTTGATTTTTTTTTGAAAATTTTGGAAATTTTTTATTATTATTATTATTTCGATTTTTAATTTTTCTGAATTATTTGGTGATTTAGTCCCTAATCACCTCTCTTAACTGCTCAAGTGTGGATCACTCATTCCAAATCATCTAACTTCCCGACCGGTCACCCATCCCTCTCACTACTCCAGCCCGAGCACGCTTAACTTTCGGGTTCTGTTCTCCTTCGTTTCCAAGTCTGCACTTATTGTTTTCCTGACAATAGTAAGATGCCAATCCTATTAACCCTCAGGAGTTTAGCTTGAGCATGAAGTCACACATTTCACTGTTTGAGTTTGAAACTATTATTCTAAAAACAGTAATTATTTACTAACACTAATATTTCTTGAATAAGTTTGACCATAGTTTGACCACAGTTTGACCATAGTTTGACCACAGTTTGACCATAGTTTGACCAGATTTGACCAAAATTCAAAAAATTGAAATAATTATTTAGTGACAATAATATTCTTGAATAATTATGTAGTAACATTAATACTTCTTGAATAAGTAGTTTGGCCAGATTTAACAAAAAAATTTAAAAAAAACTTAAATTTGACCATATCTTTTTTTTCCTTTTGGAATTTGAGGATTCTAAAAAATTGCAAACAGGCCGTAGGCGGTCTCCATCGGATGCGGATTTTCATGCTGAATTTTTTGATATATTATACGTTTTTTTCCGACATCATATGCAAAAGTTATAGCCGTTTTACATTTTCCCAACACTTTTTGCAAAACATGTCCAAATTTAAGTTTTCAAATTTTCCTAACTAGTAGATGTAGTAATATAACTACCTCTCGAAGGATTTTATTTTTTTAAGTTTTTATCATTTTCTTTTAATTTTTC
>NC_041390.1:572805700-572829275 GCF_002162155.2 Triticum dicoccoides | reverse complement strand
ACTATAGGTCAGACCCCTTTAGTACCGGTTCGTGGCACAAACCGGTACTAAAGGTTAGCCCTTTAGTACCGGTTTGTGACACGAACCGGTACTAAAGGTGATCGTGGGGCCCCGGCCTGACGCCAGCCTGCCATCACCCCTTTAGTACCGGTTTGTGCCATGAACCGGTACTAAAGGTTCAACACAAACCGGCATTAATGCATAGCCGTTCGAACCGGCACTAATGGAACCATTAGTGCCGGCTCAAATTCAAACCGGCACTAATGTGCTTCACGTTTGACCCTTTTTCTACTAGTGTAAAGGTAGCGGTGAGAGGCCATGTAGGAGTACATGGTGGGTTGTCTCATTGAAACCGTTCCTAGGAACTGAGTTCTGTGTGTGTGATCCATGACCAGCTACTACCACGCATTGGGCCCGAAACCAATGGACCCTCTCTACTTATTAACTACCCTTGTCCTCTGTCCAGGAGTTGCAACTAGTTTCTGGTGTTTGTAGGATATGTGTTGGCGGCCGTGCGTAGCGCTGACCCAAGGGGTAGGCTATGATGCGGTAGATACACAGTGGCACGGTGTACCGGGCGCCCATTTGGTGTCTCGGGAACCCTGCACACATCGTTTGCGGCTGTGAGTGAAACTCCGGCCGGATCTCCTCGCGGATGGAACCCGAATAGGCGATAAACCTAGACTAGAGACTTGTGTGGTTAGTCAGGTCGTGGCCGACTCCCTCACCAGGCTTCCGCTTGAAGCTTGACGAGATACACGACATGTACATGGTGGTAAGTGGCGAGAGCATGTGTGAAGAAGTACACCCCTGCAGGGTTATAAATGATCTATTCGAATAGCCATGTACGCAGTAAAGGACTTCTGGGGTGCCTATAACAGTTCATAGACAAGTGAAAGTGGATACTCTAAAACTCGCAAGATAAGTGTGAGTGCTATGGATGGCCTTCTCGTAGGGAGACGGGAGAGGATCCATAGTGGTGTATTGAATGGTGAATATGTGGACTCGTGTGCGCCACCTCAAAAGAGTTCCTTGTAGTCGTAGTTCATGTTAGGCACTGAGTCAAAGCTGGCTTGCTGTAGTTAAACTCCACTACCCCTTGGTTGATACCGATGCATATGTAGTTAGTTCTGATGTAAGTCTTGCTGGGTACATTTGTACTCATGTTTGCCTATTTCATGTTTTGCAGAGAGACATCAGTCCCGCTAGTAGTTCCGTGTGGACTTCGACGTTTAGCTTGATACCTCAGCTATGATCTTGTGCCCTCGGCAGGATCTGGTAGATAGTCAGGCTTCTTAGGCTTTTTCATTTATAGATGTCTGTACTCAGACATGTTAAGCTTCCGCATGTGCTTTGATTTGTATGCTATGATTGTTGGGTCATGAGACCCATGTTTGTAATATCTTGCTCCTCGGAGCCTAATGAATAAATGTTTGAGTCGTAGAGTCTTGTTGTGATGCCATGCTGTATTTACACATGTCGAGCATATTGTGTGTATGATTGAAATGCTTGGTATGTGTGGGATCCGACAATCTAGTTGTTTATCCTTGGCAGCCTCTCTTATGGGGAAATGTAGTCTAGTGCCTCCATGAGCCATAGTAGTCCGCTATAGCCCGGTTCACCAGAGTCCTGCTAGCCCAGCACTACTGCTCAGGACACTTGACTGGACGGCATGTGTTTCACTTCGTTCATGTGTCTGTCCCTTCGGGGAAATGTCACGCGGTGACATCCGGAGTCCTGCCTAGCCTGCTACAGCTCGGGTTCCCGGAGTGCTGTTAGCCCAGTGCTACAACACGGATTCACACGCTGCTGACCGACATGCTCGATGTGATTCATGTATGCCTGTCCCCATAGGTTAGTGCCGCTTCGGGTTCACGACTAGCCATGTCGGCCCGGGTTGTCTGTCATATGGATGCTAGCGACACTATCATATACATGAGCCAAAAGGCGCAAACGGTCCTGGGCCATGGTAAGGCGACACCCGTGGGAATGCCGTGCGTGAGGCCGCAAAGTGATATGAGGTGTTACCGGCTAGATCGACGTGACTTGGAATCGGGGTCCTGATAGCGTTAGTATCAGAGCCTGACTGCATGTAGGATTACCAAGCCAAACTGGTCGAAGTTGTGTCTAGAAATGCTTTAGTTATGTAGGGGAATTGATTGTGGAAGGGAACGTAAGGCTCTTTTTACTTCTTATACCCTATGCCTTCTGATCTGAGTCACTCTCTTCTTTTCTGCGGGGGTTAAGAACTAGGCTTCTCTTCTATCTCTCAGGATGACGTGTTGCTAAACCGTAGTTGCCTAGGATTGTTGAGTTCAAGCCTCAATTCAGTTCCTACTACTTCCATATGTCATAGCTGGCCTTAGAACTTTGATATTGTGATGTTGAGTGGTTATGCCACCATTTTGCAGTATGTCTCAAATCATTTTGAGCATTTACAGCCGTTATGCTGTCCGAGTCATCCTAGGTTTCTAAATAGTCTGATGCACTTGCAAATCTTTCCTCCATGTTCCCGTTGTATTTTTGGGCCAGATTAAGCACACTAATCGGTGTGTTGAGGTACTCCATTTCCTTGATGTGTATGTTGGAGTTATTATTATGACCCTAGGTGTTTCAGGGAGTCACCTAGTGATCTAGCCATGTTTTGTATCCCTAGTGTGTGATTCTGGCCATTATTCTCGAAAGCATCCCGTGATGCCATGTAGTGGTAGGTAATCTATTCATGGGTTCTTGAACCTGAGATTCACCCTACCTACCTCTTGTTGATAGTGTTTGATAGTTCCTTTAGGATATTAGTAACCTTTGCGATAGTCCTCGAGGTCCGTGGTACAACGTTCTTCCAATACCATGAACCAATATGGCAGGAGTTCTCTTGAACCAAAATATCACAATCAGAGTACTCTTGAGGAGTTCTCCATTCTATATTGTGACTCTGCCAGTTCAACATTTCTGCATGGGTTATCCGGAAGAAATAACATGCTAATCCATGCATCCATAACTCAGAAAATTATATGTTCCTTTGAGTTGTCCCTCTTTAGTTGTATTCTGACCCTCATCCATCAATTGTTGGTCAAGAGTAGTTGTGCATTGGTGTTATTGATGCCTATTATTCATGTGATCCGTCAAGCCATTCTATTCCGGAATGACTAGGAGAAACAAACTCTAGTACCTCATCCATATCTAGGATTGGGTCCAAGCAGTTGTATTCCGCAGATCAAAGTGCCAATCCAGCTTTTGTTCTATTCTACCTTGGAGTGTTGCCTCCTTATGTCAGAATTGTCATGAAATTGCACCACCTCTTATGAACTCTTGATGCAGTGATATTTCTCTCCATCATTATTCATTCCTCGATTCTGTTTTGTTGCAACCGGAATACCGACAAGTGAACCATGATATGTGAAATCAATACTCCTAGCAACTAGTTGCTTGGTAGTAAATGGAGAATATTCTCATTCTTAGCGTGTTGGTTATTGAATCATCATTCTAAGATAGATTGTGCTACCTAGTCCTTATTTCCAGTGCACTCTTCGATCAATGAGTTAGGATTATTCAATCCCTTGCTTATTTGATCATACCATCTTGCTCTGGAAAGCAAGATTGTTCTCGAGCTTAATAACATATCGGTGGTTCGTGATGTTTCGAATATCTTCTCGGAAGTATTACCAGGTTGTCACCTGACCGCTATGTTGAGTTCGTGATCAAATTTGTTTCTTATAAACCACCCCTTTCTCCAAGAATCTATGTTGGATACCCCTGAGCTAGTTGGTTAAGCTAAACAACAACTTGGAGAGTTAGAAGATAAAAGCTTGCCCAACTTAGTTCATTCCAAAGGGATATCTTTTGTGTGTGTGTGTGTGTGTTGAAGAAAGATGATATCTCCATCGATTGGTCCTCGTGATCAGTTGTTGGATCTATTGCCTTGTCAAAACTTTGACTTGAGTATGGACTATCCTCAAATCAAATCAGGACCAACGATATTCGTAATGTTGTCTTACTCGTGGTTGACTCCTCGAGCATACACCATTACATCTTTTGGTCTGACCAATACTATCACATTGTTCACATAGTGGTGGAAGTCCAGTGATATGGAAATTCCGACGAGTTGCTGTTGAGCCCATCAGCAGCATTTTTTGTCTCCTCCATGATTTGTGTTGAACATCCAGCTAGTGTTGAAAACTTGTGTAAGCATTTTCTTCATGCCCCGTTCATGTAGAATATGTTTGGATGAAAGTAGTGACCTCCTCTAAGTTCATGTGCAAACGATGCAAGTTGCCGCCGTGAGTTTGAGAAAGGTTGTTTTTGTTTCCTCTGGTACCATCCCAAGTCAGTCATGCATGTGCGAAGTATGCTATGGTTTGACAGGCTCGCTACCTCCATTCCATTTGTATTCCCTATCACACCAAGCCACTGGCTGACTTGTTCAGGGAAAAGAAGTTTCTTCATAAGAGCTAATCATATGAATTATGCAAGGACTTCGATATCCTTGATGATGGTTCCCAACTAGGATTCGGTAGTGTTTTATTATAAGACTACTATGTGGTCATGCTTGTCTGGGGCAACATGTTCACATGTGTTTAGCAGAACAAGCTCATGTTTTGGATCTTACTACCATAGTCCATTTCCTGAGAATCTCACAATGTCATCTCGTCGATTTGTGTTGCAAACTTTCATTTTCTTTCTAGACTCTATGAGTCTGGAATATCCTGACACCAACCAGATCTGAATCTCAGGCAGATGTGATGGTTGGGACGTTTTCCCAAGAGCTATAATATTGATCTCTTTGTAACCTGGTAAAGTGGATGTCGTGACCAACACACCCAGCCGGAAGACCTATTATTATAGTATCTTGATTGAGTAGGTTGGCTACCTCCCCATAAGGATCTCATAGAATTTATTCCAATAGTAGTTCCTTATGGATTTTTGTGTTTCCGAAGTCCGACCTGCTACTTGATGTTCTAGATACCAAACCATTTCAAAGAATGGTTAGGCTAGCACATCAAGGAGAGCATTAGAAGTGGGGCGCTAAATGTCTCTCGGTCGATCATCCAGATTTTGATCCCTTGGCCTCGCTAAGGTGAAATCTGAGAAAATGTTATCTTTCTTTGCATCTACATCTTCCACCATTATTCATCATGGTAGCATGTTGTGTTGCCAGGATCCTTGACACGGATATTGGTAAAACCTTGATGAATATGGAAATGCTCAAGTTCTTGAGAGCACGCGCAATCACTAGGATTTATCGTCGGCATTAATTGGGATCCGTTCTCAGTTTCTTCGATTATGCCATAACCTTTCAAACAGTGGAATCTCTCTCTCTCTGTTGGGTTTCTCCCCAATTACTAGAATCATTCCTAGCATTTGCATTTTGTTCCCAGCTTGCACCACCATTGTGTCATCCTACTACGGACTACCCTTCTCAGTAATTACTGATCAGGATCATCTTCAAAGTGGTCCTACCACGGGTCCCATCCATCTCCGATGATAAGAAAAAATCATCCATTGCGTTGTCTTCAACAAGGTAGTCCACGTCATGCATCCTAGTCCGAGTTTGCCATTTCTTCGAGCTCTTTCAAATGATCAATTGTAAATTGCCTTTAGTTGGTATGAAGAGTTTCAATGATCTATGGATCAAAAGTAATTCTTTTTGCCACTTAAGGGAACAATCCATTGAGTCACCTTTCCCAAGGTGCCCTGTTACGGGACCCGCCACCTTGACACCATCCACCATCTTTCTAAGCGTGGAATTGTTTCCCACCAAATCAAACCCCGTCGTTTGTTCTTCCATCCCCCTCGATGTGTTTTGTGTCTCAACTCAAGATGTTTCAACATCTCATTCCGCGAGTTGATATTGTATAACTCGATCTTCGAGAAGATCAATCCTAGTAGAGTTTCTTTCCGTTGTCATCATGTGGATGAAGATCTCAAAAGCGAGGATGTCAAGATCAACGTATGAAACGAATCAACAACCTTATGAGGTGCAACCTGGATCGTGAAGATTGTGTTGGTCTTGTGCCCCCTCTGTCTTCTTACCTCACGTCTTGAATCTCGGGACGAGATTCTTGTTTAGTAGGGGTGAGTTGTCACATCCCTAGTTCTGACAATGCCTAGTACTAGCATCTGGTGTGCATCATGTCTAAATTTTGAAAGTTGAAATGAGGAAAGTGAGAGCCTCAGAAATCATTTTAAAAGAAGGGAAAGAACCCTTTAAATTGCATTCATTGTTTCCAAAATGCCTTCATAAATGTTTGATAATTTTTGGCATGGCTTTGAGACCAAACCAAAAATAGTGAACATTTTTGAGGAATATTTTGGGCACTGAATTTAAAACACTATTGTATTTGAATTTGAATTTATATTCCTAGTATGTGGAATGTATCCTCAAATGCCTCTGAAATATTTGTATGCCTTTGTAAAATCCTATCTAAGCCACATAAATATTTACAGAAAGTTTGGCACTGGTTTGAAATTGTTTTGAATTTGGAATCAGTGGCAAATAAATAAATAAAAACAAACAAAACAAAAAGGAAACAGGGAATCATAAACCAACCTGGCACTTACCGTAGCCCACCTAGCGCCCCAACCGGCCCGGCACTGTGACAGCCCAACCGGCCCGACTGGCCCAGTGGCCAGTCATCGTTCTCCTCTTGCTAGGAGGACGAACCGCGCATGGTCGCCGCGCGCTGGCACGCGCCTCGCTAGCTCCTGCTTGCCACCGACGCCCTGGATGCCTCCGTGCACGCCACACAGCCTCCCCGACCGCCTCTCACTCTCTCTCGAGCTCTTCCCCCTCCACTGCTCTCTCTCCCTCTCATGCCGAGTGTAGCCGTCGCCGCCACTCATCGTTGCCGCGACCACCGCCTCCCCCTCGCCCCTCTGACGTGCCCGAGAGCTCCGCCGCGATGACCTCTTCCTCTTCACCAAGTCACACGGCGCCGGACGGCCAGGAACGTCTCCATCGAGCTCATCATCGTCCTCTGCCCCGACGATCGCCGCCCGTCGATTCGCCGCCTCTGACACTTCCCCGACCATGTTGGGCTTCTCCGCGAGACCTCTTTGAGCTCCGCCGTCGTTTGCCCCTCCTCCCCGCGTCTAACTCGTCCTCTAACTATGTTTTCCACCGGAGTCGAGAGCCGGTCGCCGTCATTTCTATCGCCGCCGTAGCTAGAGCTAGCAAAGCTCGCGCGTGAGCACGGCTAGGTGCTCAGTGGCCTCGCAGCAAGCCAACGCCGCCGCCAGCTCGCCGTATGGTGCACCACATCGCCGTTCTCGAGCACGCCCGAACCACGGCCGCTGCAAAGCTCGACGCCGGCGTCATCTCCGGCCACCCCCGCACACACTGCTTGCTCGGCTTGATGCGCAAGCTCACCACCAACGCGTAGATGCCCTTCGCCACATTTTTGGTCGCCGAACGAGCGATCCCGAAGCCTCCGCCGTCTCTGTCGTCGCCGGCGATGAGCCGTGGACCAGGTCCGGCGGGTTTGACCCCATTTACCCAGGGTTTGACCCTGTTTGACTTCCCCAAGGTCGCTGATAGGTGGGCCCATGCCCCTGCTAATTTAGGTTAAGTGTTAACTAAACTTAATTAGCCCTGCTAATACTGACATGTGGGACCAGGGCCTTAACCATTCCAGTTTAGTATTAGTTTAGAGCTAATTAACTCGGTTAATTAGTTAGACACTGACATGGGGGGTCCCAGCCGTCAGGTTTGACTCTGGGCAACCCTGTTGACCAGCTGACGTCACAGTGACGCAGTGCTGACGCAGTAACTCCTTTTTCTAGATTTATTCTTATTCAGGAAATTCCAGAAAATAGTGCTAACTTCTAAAAATCATATAAAATCAACCGTAGCTCCAAATGAAATAAATGATATATGAAAAATGATCAAAAAATCCAATCTATCCATCTGTACTAGTTTCATGCATTTTTAAACAACTTAACCTTGCTGTTTAGATCAAAACATGATAATGCACCTTATAAGTTCTTAGTTTGAAATTGAATTTGAACCTTTGGTTCAAATCAACTCAAACTCTTCTGTTCTTAGCTGCATTAGCTCAAATCACAACATATTGACATGTCATGGTCATGCATCATATTGTGCATTGCATTGATTGTGTTCTCTCTCTATTGCCAGTAATTGTTCCCTCTCGATAGACGTCTTCTGACGACGTGATCGATGACACCGATGAAGAAGTATACTATCTTCAGAAGTTCCAGGCAAGCAAAACCCCCTTGTTCATTTCGATACAATCCCACTCTCTCGCTCCTGCTCTCTTTTACTGCATTAGGACAACAACGATTCATCTGTTACTTGCTGCGGTAGTTGAACCCCTTATCCTCTGCATGACTTGTCACTGCCACAGTAAATAGATGAAACCCACTAGCATGAGTAGGAGTTGTTTGAGCCCTGATGTGCCTACTCATTCATGCTTGTTTGTCATGCCTGCTACTGCTTGGAGTTGAGTCAGGTCTGATTCATCAGGGATGAATTGGAACAGTGATGAACATGTCCTACTGTGTGTGAGCTAAGTGTGTGAACACGATTTGGTAAAGGTAGCGGTGAGAGGCCATGTAGGAGTACATGGTGGGTTGTCTCATTGAAACCGTTCCTAGGAACTGAGTTCTGTGTTTGTGATCCATGACCAGCTACTACCACACATTGGGCCCGAAACCAATGGACCCTCTCGACTTATTAACTGCCCTTGTCCTCTGTCCAGGAGTTGCAACTAGTTTCTGGTGTTTGTAGGATATGTGTTGGCGGTCGTGTGTAGCGCTGACCCTAGGGATGGGCTATGATGCGGTAGATACACCGTGGCACGGTGTACCAGGCGCACGTTTGGTGTCTCGGGAACCCTGCACACATCGTTTGGGGCTGTGAGCGAAACTTCGGCCGGATCTCCTCGCGGATGGAACCCGAATAGGCGATAAACCTGGACTAGAGACTTGTGTGGTTAGTCAGGTCGTGGCCGACTCCCTCACCAGGCTTCCGCTTGAATCTTGCCGAGATACACGACGTGTACATGGTGGTAAGTGGAGAGAGCGTGTGTGAAGATGTACACCACTGCAGGGTTATAAATGATCTATTTGAATAGCCGTGTCCGCGGTAAAGGACTTCTGGGTTGCCTATAACAGTTCATAGACAAGTGAAAGTGGATACTCTAAAACTCGCAAGATAAGTGTGAGTGCTATGGATGGCCTTGTCGTAGGGAGACGGGAGCGGATCCATAGTGGTGTATTGAATGGTGAATATGTGGACTCGTGTGCGCCACCTCAAAAGAGTTGCTTGTAGTCGTAGTTCAGGTTAGCCACTGAGTCAAAGCTGGCTTGCTGCAGTTAAACTCCACTACCCCTTGGTTGATACCGATGCATATGTAGTTAGTTCTGATGTAAGTCTTGCTGGGTACATTTGTACTCACGTTTGCCTATTTTATGATTTGCAAAGAGACGTCAGTCCCGCTAGTACTTCTGTGTGGACTTCGACGTTTAGCTTGATACCTCAGCTACGATCTTGTGCCCTCGGCAGGATCTGGTAGATAGTCAGGCTTCTTAGCCTTTTTCATTTATAGATGTCTGTACTCAGACATGTTAAGCTTCCGCATGTGCTTTGATTTGTATGCTATGATTGTTGGGTCATGAGACCCATGTTTGTAATATCTTGCTCCTTGGAGCCTAATGAATAAATGTTTGAGTTGTAGAGTCCTGTTGTGATGCCATGTTGTATTTACACATGTCGAGCATATTGTGTGTATGATTGAAATGCTTGGTATGTGTGGGATCCGACAATCTATATGTTTATCCTTGGCAGCCTGTCTTATGGGGAAATGTAGTCTAGTGCCTCCATGAGCCATAGTAGTCCGCTACAGCCCGGTTCACCGTCCTGCTAGCCCAGCACTACTGCTCAGGACACTTGACTGGCCGGCATGTGTTTCACTTCGTTTCTGTGTCTATCCCTTTGGGGAAATGTCACGCGGTGACATCCGGAGTCCTGCCTAGCCTGCTATAGCCCGGGTTCCCGGAGTCCTGTTAACCCAGTGCTACAGCCCGGATTCACACGCTGCTGACCGACATGCTCGATGTGATTCATGTATGCCTGTCCCCATAGGTTAGTGCCGCTTTGGGTTCACGACTTGCCATGTCGGCCCGGGTTCTCTGTCATATGGATGCTAGCGACACTATCATATACGTGAGCCAAAAGGCGCAAACGGTCCCAGGCCATGGTAAGGCGACACCCGTGGGAATACCGTGCGTGAGGCCGCAAATTGATATGAGGTGTTACCGGCTAGATCGATGTGACTTGGAATCGGGGTCCTGACAGGCACGCGGCTGCCCTTTGGCCTCCTCTCCTCTTCCACCACCTGGGCCCATGAGGCCTAATAACCTCCGGGGTGGTTCCGGTAACCTCCTAGTACTCCGGTATATATATCTGATAACCTCCGGAACCATTCCGGTGTCCGAATATAGTCGTCCAATATATCAATCTTCATGTCTCGACCATTTCAAGACTCCTCGTTGTGTCACATCCGGGACTCCGAACTACCTTTGGTACATAAAAACACATAAACTCATAATATAACCGTCATCGAACTTTAAGCGTGCGGACCCTATGGGTTCGAGAACTATGTAGACATGACCGAGGCACATCTCCAGTCAATAACCAATAGCGGAACCTGGATGCTCATATTGGATCCCACATATTCTACGAAGATCTTTATCGGTCAAACCGCATAACAACATACGTTGTTCCCTTTGTCATCGGTATGTTACTTGCCCGAGATTCGATCGTCGGTATCTCAATACCTAGTTCAATATCGTAACTGGCAAGTCTCTTTACTCGTTTCATAATACATCATCTCGCAACTAACTCATTAGTTGCAATGCTTGCAAGGCTTATAGTGATGTGCATTACCGAGTGGGCCCAAAGATACCTCTCCAACAATCAGAGTGACAAATCCTAATCTCGAAATACGTCAACCCAACAAGTACCTTCGGAGACACCTGTAGAGCACCTTTATAATCACCCAGTTACGTTGTGACATTTGGTAGCACACAAAGTGTTCCTCTAGTAAACGGGAGTTGCATAATCTCATAGTCATAGGAACATGTATAAGTCATGAAGAAAGCAATAGCAACATACTAAACGATCAAGTGCTAAGCTAACAGAATGGGTCAAGTCAATCACATCATTCTCCTAATGATGTGATCTCGTTAATCAAATGACAACTCTTTGTCTATGGCTAGGAAACATAACCATCTTTGATTAACGAACTAGTCAAGTAGAGGCATACTAGTGACACTCTGCTTGTCTATGTATTCACACATGTATCATGTTTCCGGTTAATACAATTGTAGCATGAATAATAAACATTTATCATGATATAAGGAAATAAATAATAACTATTTCCTCTAGGGTATATTTCCTTCAGTCTCCCACTTGCACTAGAGTCAATAATCTAGATTACACAGTAATGATTCTAACACCCATGGAGCCTTGGTACTGATCATGTTTTCTTCGTGGAAGAGGCTTAGTCAATGGATTTGCAATATTCAGATCCATATGTATCTTGCAAATCTCTATGTCTCCCACCTAGACTTGATCCTGGATGGAGTTGAAGCGTCTCTTGATGTGCTTGGTTCTCTTGTGAAATCTGGATTCCTTTGCCAAAGCAATTGCACCAGTATTGTCACAAAAGATTTTCATTGGACCCGATGCACTAGGTCGGACACCTAGATCGGATATGAGCTCCTTCATCCAGACTCCTTCATTTGCTGCCTCTGAAGCAGCTATGTACTCCGCTTCACATGTAGATCCCGCTACGACGCTTTGTTTAGAGCTGCACCAACTGACAGCTCCACCATTCAATAAAAACACGTATTCGGTTTGCAATTTAGAATCATCCGGATCAGTGTCAAAGCTTGCATCGACGTAACCATTTACAACAAGCTCTTTGTCACCTCCATAAATGAGAAACATATCCTTAGTCCTTTTCAAGTATTTCCGGATGTTCTTGACCGTTGTCCAGTGATCCACTCCTGGATTACTTTGGTACCTCCCTGCTAAACTAATAGCAAGGCACACATCAGGTCTGGTCAACAGCATTGCATACATGATAGAGCCTATGGCTGAAGCATAGGGAACATCTTTCATTTTCTCTCTATCTTCTGCAGTGGTCGGGCATTGATTCTTACTCAACTTCACACCTTGTAACACAGGCAAGAACCCTTTCTTTGCTTGATCCATTTTGAACTTCTTCAAAACTTTGTCAAGGTATGTGCTTTGTTAAAGTCCTAATAAGCATCTTGATCTATCTCTATAGATTTTGATGCCCAATATATAAGCAGCTTCACCGAGGTCCATCATTGAAAAACTCTTATTCAAATATCCTTTTATGCTATCCAGAAATTCTATATCAATTCCAATCAACAATATGTCATCCACATATAATATCAGAAATGCTACAGAGCTCCCACTCACTTTCTTGTAAATACAGGCTTCTCCAAAAGTCTGTATAAAACCATATGCCTTGATCACACTATCAAAACGTTTATTCCAACTCCGAGAGGCTTGCACCAATCCATAAATGGATCGCTGGAGCTTGCACACTTTGTTAGCTCCCATTGGATCGATAAAACCTTCTGGTTGCATCATATACAACTCTTCTTCCAGAAATCCATTTAGGACTTCAGTTTTGACATCCATTTGCCAAATTTCATAATCACAAAATGCGGCAATTGCTAACATGATTCAGACAGACTTAAGCATCGTTACGGGTGAGAATGTCTCATCGTAGTCAATCCTGTGAACTTGTCGAAAACCTTTTGCAACAAGTCGATCTTTATAGATAGTAACATTACCGTCAGCGTCAGTCCTCTTATTGAAGATCCATTTATTCTCGATGGCCTGCCGATCATCGGGCAAGGCAACCAAAGTCCATACTTTGTTCTCATACATGGATCCCATCTCAGATTTCATGGCCTCAAGCCATTTTGCGGAATCTGGGCTCACCATCGCTTCTTCATAGTTCGTAGGTTTGTCATGGTCTAGTAACATAACCTCCAGAATAGGATTACTGTACCACTCTGGTGCGGATCTTACTCTAGTTGACCTACGAGGTTCAGTAACAACTTGATCTGAAGTTTCATGATCATCATCATTAACTTCCTCACTAATTGGTGTAGACGTCACAGGAACCGGTTTCTGTGATGAACTATTTTCCAATAAGGGAGCATGTACTATTACCTCATCAAGTTCTACTTTCCTCCCACTCACTTCTTTCGAGAGAAACTCCTTCTCTAGAAAAGATCCATTCTTAGCAACTGATGTCTTGCCTTTGGATCTGTGATAGAAGGTGTACCCAAAAGTTTCCTTTGGGTATCCTATGAATACACATTTCTCCGACTTGGGTTCGAGCCTATCAGGTTGAAGCTTTTTCAGATAAGCATCGCAGCCCCAAACTTTAAGAAACGACAACTTTGGTTTCTTGCCAAACCACAGTTCATAAGGCGTCGTCTCAACGGATTTTGACGGTGCCCTATTTAACGTGAATGCGGCCATCTCTAAAGCATAACCCCAAAACTATAGCGGTAATTCAGTAAGAGAAATCATAGATCGCACCATATCTAGTAAAGTACGATTACAACATTCGGGCACACCATTATGCTATGGTGTTCCGGGTGGCGTGAGTTGCGAAACTATTCCGCATTGTTTCACATGTAGACCAAACTCATAACTCAAATATTCTCCTCCATGATCAGATCATAGAAACTTTATTTTCTTGTTATGATGATTTTCAACTTCACTCTGAAATTCTTTAAACTTTTCAAATGTTTCAGACTTATGGTTCATTAAGTAGATATACCCATATCTGCTTAAATCATCTGTGAAGATGAGAAAATAACGATACCCGCCGCGAGCCTCAACATTCATTGGACCACATACATCAGTATGTATGATCTCCAACAAATCAGTTGCTCGCTCCATAGTTTCAGAGAACAGCGTTTTAGTCATCTTGCCCATGAGGCATGGTTCGCAAGTACCAAGTGATTAAGTGATTCCAAAGTCCATCAGTATGGAATTTCTTCATGCGCTTTACACCAATATGACCGAAACGGCAGTGCCACAAATAAGTTACACTATCATTACCAACTCTGCATCTTTTGGCTTCAGCATTATGAATATGTGTATCACTACTATCGAGATTCATCAAAAATAGACCACTCTTCAAGGGTGCATGACCATAAAAGATATTACTCATATAAATAGAACAACCATTATTCTCAGATTTAAATGAATAACCGTCTCACATCAAACAAGATCCAGATATAATGTGCATGCTCAACGCTGGCACCAAATAAAAATTATTTAGGTCTAATAATAATCCGATGGTAGAGTAGAGGTAGCGTGCCGACGGCGATCACATTGACTTTGGAACCGTTTCCCACGCGCATCACCACCTCGTCCTTAGCCAGTGTCCTCTTAATCCGTAGTCCCTGTTTCGAGTTGCAAATATTAGCAACAAAACCAGTATCAAATACCCAGATGCTACTGCGAGCTCTGGTAAGGTACACATCAATAACGTGTATATCACATATACCTTTGTTCACCTTGCCATCCTTCTTATCCGCCAAATACTTGGGGCAGTTCCGCTTCCAGTGACCAGTCTGCTTGTAGTAGAAGCACTCAGTTTCAGGCTTAGGTCCAGACTTGGGTTTCTTCTCCTGAGCGGCAACCTGTTTTCTGTTCTTCTTGAAGTTCCCCTTCTTCTTCCCTTTGCCCTTTTTATTCAAACTAGTGGTCTTATTGACCATCAACACTTGATGCTCTTTCTTGATTTCTACCTCCACAGCCTTTAGCATTGCGAAGAGCTCGGGAATTGTCTTATCCATCCCTTGTATGTTATAGTTCATCACGAAGCTCTTGTAGCTTGGTGGTAGTGATTGAAGAATTCTGTCAATGACGCTATCATCTGGAAGATTAACTCCCAGTTGAATCAAGTGATTGTTATACCCAGACATTCTGAGTATATGCTCGCTGATAGAACTATTCTCCTCCATCTTGCAGCTATAGAACTTATTGGAGACTTCATATCTCTCAATCCGGGCATTTGCTTGAAATATTAACTTCAACTCCTAGAACATCTCATATGCTCCATGACGTTCAAAACATCGTTGAAGTCCCGGTTCTAAGCCGTAAAGCATGGCACACTGAACTATCAAGTAGTCAACAGCTTTGCTCTGCCAGACATTCATAACATCTGGTGTTGCTCTTGCAGCAGGTTTGGCACCTAGCGGCGCTTCCAGGACGTAATTCTTCTGTGCAGCAATGAGGATAATCCTCAAGTTACAGACCCAGTCTGTGTAATTACTACCATCATCTTTCAACGTTGCTTTCTCAAGGAACGCATTAAAATTCAACGGAACAACAACACGAGCCATCTATCTACAACAAACATAGACATGCAAAATACTATCAGGTACAAAGTTCATGATAAATTTAAGTTCAATTAATCATATTACTTAAGAACTCCCACTTAGATAGACATCCCTCTAATCATCTAAGTGATCACGTGATCCAAATCAACTAAACCATAACCGATCATCACATGAAATGGAGTCGTTTTCAATGGTGAACATCATTATGTTGATCATATCTACTATATGATTCACGCTCGACCTTTCGGTCTCAGTGTTCCGAGGCCATATCTTCATATGCTAGGCTCGTCAAGTTTAACCTGAGTATTCTGTGTGTGCAAAACTGGCTTGCACCCGTTGTAGATGGACGTAGAACTTATCACTCTCGATCATCACGTGGTGTCTGGGCACGACGAACTTTGGCAACGGTGCATACTCAGGGAGAACACTTTTATCTTGAAATTTAGTGAGAGATCATCTTATAATGCTACCATCAATCGAAGCAAAATAAGATGCATAAAAGATAAACATTACATGCAATCAATATAAGTGATATGATATGGCCATCATCATCTTGTGCTTGTGATCTCCATCTCTGAAGCACCGTCATGATCACCATCATCACCGGCGCAACACCTTTATCTCCATCATTGCATCGTCGTTGTCTCGCCAACTATTTCTTCCACGACTATCGCTACCGCTTAGTGATAAAGTAAAGCAATTACAGGGCGATTGCATTGCATACAATAAAGTGGCAACCATATGGCTCCTGCCAATTGCCGATAACTAGGTTACAAAACATGATTATCTCATACAATAAAATATAGAATCATGCCTTGACCATATCACATCACAACATGCCCTGCAAAAACAAGTTAGACGTCCTCTACTTTGTTGTTGCAAGTTTTACATGGCTGCTACGGGCTGAGCAAGAACCGTTCTTACCTACGCATCAAAACCACAATGATAGTTTGTCAAGTTAGTGATGTTTTAACCTTCTCAAGGACCGGGCATAGCCACACTCGGTTCAACTAAAGTTGGAGAAATTGACACCCGCCAGCCACCTGTGTGCAAAGCACGTCGGTAGAACAAGTCTCGCGTAAGCGTACACGTAATGTCGGTCCGGGGCGCTTCATCCAACAATACCGCCGAACCAAAGTATGACATGCTGGTAAGCAGTATGACTTGTATTGCCCACAACTCATTTGTGTTCTACTCGTGCATATAACATCAACGCATAAAACCAGGCTCGGATGCCAGTGTTGGGGAATGTAGTAATTTCAAAAAAATCCTATGCACACGCAAGATCATGGTGATGCATAGCAACGAGAGGGGAGAGTGTGTCCATGTACCCTCGTAGACCGAAAGTAGAAGCGTTGGCACAACGCAGTTGATGTAGTCGTACATCTTCACGATCCGACCGATCAAGTACCGAACGCACGGTACCTCCGAGTTCAGCACACGTTCAACTCGATGACGTCCCTCGAACTCCGATCCAGCCGAGCTTTGAGGGAGAGTTCCGTCAGCACGACGGCGTGGTGATGATGATGTTCTACCGATGCAGGGCTTCGCCTAAGCACCGCTACGATATGACCGAGGTGGATTATGGTGGAGGGGGTCACCGCACACGGCTAAGAGATCCAAGGGATCAATTGTTGTGTCTCTAGGGGGTGCCTCCCTCCCTGTATATAAAGGAGTGGAGGAGGGGGAGGGGGCCGGCCACCCTTGGCGCGCCCCATGAGGAGTCCTACTCCCATCGGGAGTAGGACTCCCCCCTTCCATGTTAGAGTAGGAGAGGGAAGGAGAGAGAGGGGGGGAAGGAAAGGGGGGGTGCCACCCCCCTTCCTTGTCCAATTTGGACTGGGGGAGGGGCGCGCGGCTGCCCCTTGGCCGCCTCTCCTCTTCCACCACTTGGGCCCATGAGGCCCAATAACCTCCGGGGGGTTCCGGTAACCTCCCGGTACTCCGGTATATATATCCGATAACCTCCAGAACCATTTCGGTGTCCAATATAGTCGTCCAATATATCAATCTTCATTTCTTGACCATTTCGAGACTCCTCGTTGTGTCTGTGATCACATCCGGGACTCTGAACTACCTTTGGTACATCAAAACACATAGACTCATAATATAACCGTCATCGAACTTTAAGCATGCGGACCCTACGGGTTCGAGAACTATGTAGACATGACCGAAGCCTGGATGCTCATATTGGCTCCCACATATTCTACAAAGATCTTTATTGGTCAAACCGCATAACAACATACATTGTTCCCTTTGTTATCGGTATGTTACTTGCCCAAGATTCGATCGTCGTATCTCAGTACCTAGTTCAATCTCGTTACCGGCAAGTCTCTTTACTCGTTCTGTAATACATCATCCCGCAACTAACTCATTAGTTGCAATGCTTGCAAGGCTTATAGTGATGTGCATTACCAAGTGGGCCCAGAGATACCTCTCCGACAATCGGAGTGGTAAATCCTAATCTCGAAATACGCCAACCCAACAAGTACCTTCGGAGACACCTATAGAGCACCTTTATAATCACCCAGCTATGTTGTGACGTTTGGTAGCATGCGAAGTGTTCCTTCGGTAAACAGGAGTTGCATAATCTCATAGTCATAGGAACATGTATAAGTCATGAAGAAAGCAATAACAGCATACTAAACGATCAAGTGCTAAGCTAACGGAATGGGTAAGTTAATCACATCATTCTCCTAATGATGTGATCCTGTTAATCAAATGACAACTCTTTGTCTATGGCTGGGAAACATAATCATCTTTGATTAACGAGCTAGTCAAGTAGAGGCATACTAGTGAAACTCTGTTTTGTCTATGTATTCACACATGTATCATGTTTCCGGTTAATACAATTCTAGCATGAATAATAAACATTTATCATGATATAAGGAAATAAATAATAACTTTATTATTGCCTCTAGGGCATATTTCTTCATAGGATCAATACATTTGACTGAAAATGTACCGTTGATCTTGTACCTGACTTGTCTTGCTGCTGACTTGATCATTACTGCTGTGAGGATTTTGTACCGATGTAAACTTGAGTTATCAGTACTGTTGTGAGGAGTGCACACTAATGTAAAATTGATTATCAACCTCAAGATCAGATATTCCCCATTTCACTACAGTCGGCTGAGAATTTCATTCTGTTTAGCTGAGTTCCAAATATTTGAACTCCTTGCTGATTCTTCGGGTCCGGTGGCGGTTGATAAGCAACTCTTTATAGGGGAGCAATAATGTAACACTGGGGCCCAAAAAGAAAGAAGCAAAATAAAACTCAACTAAAAAAACGCACACATCACACACAATCAATGTCACATATTACTCCTAGTCACACAATATGCATGCCTACTTAAGCACACATATCTCGAGGGATCTCCGGTACTATGATCTAGCATGCTGTGACGGTGTGCACGAGGACGAATAAATGTGTGGAATAATTGGTGTAAACAGTGCTACACCAAGTGCTAGCTTAGCCAGGCAGCAACCTGGACTAGCTCGGAGGCGAGGACACACTCGATAAACCTGTAATGGGACACAAAGGTCATTACCACATTATTATCAAGCGGACGGAAATGATCCGTACTCGTCCAAGAAATAGGATAGCAGGGAAAAACGGAGGCTGCTGACATTGCCCTTTCTAGATAACTAAGATCATTAAGGGTTGCCAAAATAAAAGAGCTATACGGGATAGAAGCATGTCCATCCCCGAAATGATAGGCAGGGCTGAAAGAAGAATATTGGCGAGATACCTGAGCACCATTTCTACAAATAGTGTCGGGATCACTTGGCATCACTCAGCTGGGATAGAAATGACACCAAACACCATAGAACGAGCAAGAAAAGAAAACTGGAGGAATGTAACGACTGAGCTATAGTGGATCCAAACCGATACCATCTACACTCACCAGATAAACCATTAGCAACAAGTACTAAGGCTATATGCATGCTATGCAACAAGCAAATGCAGCAACCAAAAGCAATAAGAAAGCCGGACTTTAAACTATCGGTTTCTACCGCTCGCGCTGACTAGGGCGTCCTATAGCCAGACCTGCTCTGATACCAAGCATTGTGGAACCCCGGCTCAGAGAAAACCGGAACGCCCCGTATTCCAGCCCAGAGATCAAGGAGAAGTCTTCTGGAATACGGCACTACTTAGCATAGAACAAACCAGCTTTCTATTATTACACAAATATGAATACAAGGTCTCCGATATTACAAGGAATAACATCGGCACAAAGACACTACGCCATCCTCAGTTGCTCTATGCAAGCAGTAGAACAACTCGAAGCAGCAGAAAAACTTCTAGCAGGGGAACAACGACGATGGTGGTGAACTCCACTCCACAGGGACTCTGGCTGGAACGCTGATCCTAGCTCGTGAACACAAGAACAAAACTAAACAAGCAAGCAATCCAATCCGGCATGACTTGCAAACTGGCATGACACGCCAGGTCAGTACATTGAATGTACATGCAAGCTCACAATAACCAGAAGCATTCAAGACAAACAACAGCATGGCAATTACAGGTTAAACATGAATTATCATGAGATCATCAGGATAACATAACATGAACATAATATCACTAGAACAATATGATCATGGCATGAACATATAAATCTGATGATACTAGCATGCGATATGATGACACTACATGCACCATTTATTCTGCTCGGGTTACGTCGTAACCATCACATGCATCACTTACCAGCTTCGGACATTACACGATCATCTCAGGATCAAATCAAGCTTGGTATAAACAATACCATAGTAATCATCAAATGACCACAAGGAGCTTGATCTTTACCCATGATTCTCGCAAAACATCACGAATATCCAACAACTCGGTATCCTCGATACCACGATGATCATTCCGGCGATCACAACCATGACCAACACTTGGTCTCAAACCGTGATCCTTCCGGTGATCACAACCAACTTATCTCAAAGAGTGATCCTTCCGGCGATCACAACCAACTTATCTCAAACAGTGATCCTTCTGGCAATCACAACCAACTTATCTCCTCATTATTATTATTATTATTATTATTATTATTATTATTATTATTATTATTATTATTATTATTATTACTGTTGACTCATAGTGTGACCGACACGAACTAGGCCCATATTCGTGGGCGCGGCTATCGATAGATTTAATATACACTCTGCAGAGGTTAGTACACTGTACCCACACTACGGAACTCATGGCCTCACACTCCCATTCTGGTGGACAAACGGCGTTTCCATAAAACTGATCTACTGCCATGACACTCTCCTGGCCACTCCGACCCACTCCCAACTGGACTAGTCCTGGGTGGCCCCGTGTCTACCATACACACAACAACCACCGTCGTGGCCAAACGTCCCTCACGGGAACCGTCCACTAGTAGAAAACAGGGCTTTGGTTCAGCCAGAAAAGAGCATTAGTACCGGTTGCATTACGAACCGGGACTAATGTGAGCATTAGTCCCGGTTCGAGCGGCTAGGGCACCGTACATGCATTACTCCCGGTTCAAATGGGACCTTTAGTCCCAGTTGGTGCCACGAACCGGGACTAAAGGGTGCGATGCCAATGAGTACCGGTTCGTGGCACGAACCGGTACTAAAGGTCTAACCTTTAGTTCTGGTTCGTACCACGAACCGGTACTAATGGGGTTGAGGCATTAGTACCGGTTCGTGGCACCAACCGTTACTAAAGGTTAGACCTTTAGTGCCGGTTCATGCCACGAACCGGTACTAATGGTGCAATTTTCAAATCCTACCCCCCCTGTGTATCGCCTTTTCAGTTTTGTAAAAAGCAAAAGAAAATGATGAAAACTTCAAAAGTTAAAATCCTTCGAGATGTAGTTAGGTTACTACATCTACTAGTTAGGAAAATTTAAAAACTTAAATTTGGACACGTTTTGCAAAAAGTGTAGGGAAAATGTAAAATGGCTATAACATTTGCATACGATGTCAGAAAAAACGTATAATATATCAAAATGTTCAGCATGGAAATCCGCATCCGGTTTTGACGGCCTACGGCCTGTTTGCCCATTTTTAAAATCCTCAAATTCTAAAAGGAAAAAAAGTTATGCTCAAATTTCAGTTTTTTTTGAATTTTCGTTGAATCTAGTCAAACTACTTATTCAAGAAGTATTAGTGTTACTAAATAATTATTCAAGAATATTAGTATTACTAAATAATTATTTCAGTTTTTTTGAATTTTGGTCAAATCTGGTCAAACTGTGGTCAAACAATGGTCAAACTACTAATTCAAGAAATATTAGTGTTACTAAATAATTATTGTTTTTTAGAACGATAGTTTCAAACTCAAACAGTGAAATGTGTCACTTCATGCTCAAGCTAAACTCCTGAGGGTTAATTGGATTGACATCTTACTATTGTCAGGAAAACAACAAGCGCAGACTTGGAAACGAGGGAGAATAGAACCCAGAAGTTAAGCGTGCTCAGACTGGGGTAGTGAGAGGATGGGTGATTGTTCCGGCAGTTAGATGATTTGGAATGATGAGGGGTGATTAGAGATTAGAGGTTAAATTGAGCAGTGATGAGGGTTGATTAGAGATTAGAGGTTAAAATAATTCAGAAATTTGAAAATTCGGGAAAAAAATTCAAAAAAAAATTCAAAAAAATCATAAAATTTCCTTTAGTACCGGTTGGTGGCACCAACCGGGACTAAAGGTGGACCTCCACGCAGCGGCCACGTGGAGGGCCTTTAGTCCCGGTTTGTATAAGAACCGGGACTAAAGGGGGGGGCTTTAGTAACGACCCTTTAGTCCCGGTTCTAGAACCGGGACTAAAGGCCCTTATGAACCGGGACAAATGGCCCTTTTTCTACTAGTGGTCCCTCACGAGGACTGGATCCATAACAATAACAACGGGCACACAAGGCTTATGTCTGCCTACCTGATCAGGGTAGCGCGCGCCCATACCTTCCCTAGTTCGAGGCACCACGAGAGGCACGACAATAGACCCAGTTAGGACCTTCCCATAAAGGTAAGCGTGGTTGCAGTGGTCAGTTCGATATGGTGGCACCATGACTCTGCCAACAGTTGTTCAAGTTCAATTTAATCTGGTTAAACTTGAATGCAAATATGTTGAGCCATGATAAAATAACATGATGCAAGGACAATGCATGAGCATGATATCAACATAAGCATGAGGGTACAACATAACTATTCACCATATCAACAATGAACCATACCCAACTGAGCATGGCATAATGAGGAGCATGAATATTACAAGTACAACACTACTCATAGCATAACATGACCATTATCATCCACCATAAATAACATGCAAGAACTCATCAATAACATTACCGAGTAAACACTTAACCAACAAGCAGTAAAGGAACAATGCATATTAACAGTACTCGGTAACCGACGTTAGTCATGCACCGAAGAACATGACCAACCCAACATGTACTACTATCAAGCATAGCAATATGAAAGTAATACTAACAAGTAGTTCATGATAACAAGGTGCAAGAACATAGCATGACGATAATCACCGATCCACAAGCATGACCGAAACTACGACAGCAGTAGCAAAACAAACATATAGTTATTAAAGATTCAAGTTGAAAACCAATACTACTGCATGACTATCATGCAAATGGTGGTTGTGGCTTGCCTGGGGATGAAGAAGGCACCGGGGAGAAGTGCGGTGAAGCCACAGAAAGATTTGCTGGAAACAATTCTCTCTCGGAGGGGTTGTTTACACACAAGAGCAAAAAGGTCATTTTCACAGTGTCAAACAATAGTGAAAATGGAACCAACAGAACGGGCTCGACGAAACGAAGATGTGGGCTTTGGAATCACCTCATTTGGAGTTGTGGTTGAAAATTTATGAAGTGTTTTCTGCCAGGGACCTATTTGCAAAGAAAAACTTCACAATCTGGGCCTGGACAGAAAAACAGAAAACGTCTTTAGTGGAATACGCTTTCACAGCAGAGAAAACGTATTTATAGTCATAGTTAAATGAAATTACGCTTTCCCATAAGGAAAACGTATTCTCCACCGAACTCAGACCAAAGTATGCCTTCCCCAACAGAAAACGTATTAAGCGAAAGGTGCTTCCACTTATCTGACGTGGTGGGGCGGGGTCAACGGTTGAGGCTTATAGGTGGGGTCCAGGGCGGGGG